>NC_068937.1:86245668-86381323 GCF_016801865.2 Culex pipiens pallens | reverse complement strand
GAAGGGCGGAAATGTTCCCTCTTCTCAGAGCTTTCTCACACTCGTACACACACACATCCAACTTTCTGCCTCGACGATGGCGACGAAGACGACGAGCAACGGGAAGTGCTTAAGCAAATATCGAGGCGTGGGCAAACTTTTACCGATAAATAGGAAATTGAATTAGATTAAATATTTCCTGTTGAATAATTTCCCTTGGACTGATGGCTGTTTGATGTTGGATTTGTGAACTTGCACAGGAAAATGTTTTCGGTAAGTCTTCCGCCGAGTTTGCCGATGCTGGAAGCTGCTGGCAGGGATTAGGCCATAAGATATAGTGTTTAGCGTTGGCTGTGTCATCCGGGCTGAGGAAACAAGTGGCATTTATTTGCGTACCAGTTGGTAAGACTTTCCGAACGGAAGTGTTTGAGACGATAATCGAATCATTAGCCTTGACGTCACGTGAAAATTTAGTTGAGCTTGACACTTTGCAATTGAGTTATATGAAGGAAAATTGGGTAGTTTAAATTTGAAGTTAAGTTTGCAAACATTTTGGTTTTATGTAATTCCCTTTAATAAGGGAAACCCTCTTAACCAAAGAGCCTAACCTATTATTGTTGTGAATCAATTCCGTAAATTAACTTAGCGCACGTAAAAATTTAATTAAGCATTCTGGTATAAATTTATTCGGGTGTCAAATTTGTGTTTATAAACTCGGTATACCGAGCTATCAGTAAATCAAAGTTTCACCGAGCTGGTTACCGACCGCTCGGTTGTTGAGGTTTCGGTCAAGTTTCGGTAAAAAAAATACCGAGTACGGTAAAAAATCTAAGAGTGGGAATACCATTTGACTGAAATGTCAAGCTTATGTAGACTGTAATCCTTCTCCCTCTTGAACGATTTAACCATCAGATTGTTTCTTGTGACGAAAATTTTTTTTTCGTTCTAAATTAACTGTTGCTTTTCATTAAAGGGACATTTTATTCTTCACAAAATGGTGTCAAATTCGAACTACATTGTTGTATAGAGCGTCCAATTTCCCGGGGTTACAAATTTCCCGGGAAACGAGGAGTTTTCAAACAATTTACCGGGAATTTAAATTTAAGGAATAATTGTTCTGATCTTGGCTCTGATTAATATTTCGCAACAAAATTGTATAGGACAGTGACCTTTATGATTAAAATAAGTGTGAAAATCAATAAATAGCTTAACTGCATTTAAAAAATCATAAAACTATTATTCTAATAAGCTCAAATCGTACAAAAGCACAAAAAATTATCTAAGGTATTTTTATTGAGAAGTATTTTTAATTAAAGTATTTATTTATTTATTTATTCGTCAAACATACGTAGACTACATGATCGTTGCTTAGTTTCTAATTACAAGGGAGAAACATCTATCTTTGATTGTAGAACTGTTTTTTCATGGTGGATTTTGTCATTATGAAATCGATTATGTTATTATATTTGGTATAAGTTTCCATCATTCTATTCATGGGCCCGTGTTTAGCGTAGTCAGTTCTGTGAAAATGCAACGCGAATGGCTCACGTGCTCTCAATACGCGTTAATGTTTGTAACAACTCTGGAGAAATAATTCGGTTTGCAATAAGATCATTTGGACAGTTTGTAAAATGAAACCATACTCCACAATCATGAAATTTGTTTTAAACATGACTTTTTAACCAGTTTCAAGGAGTTTGATTTGTCACATGAAGTTGAAATAAAAAACAAAACACGCCGAATTTATGTTTTTCATGACAAGACAGCTAAAACAGGTCATAATGGTTTCAGCTCTTGAACAAAATAGTAAACATTTATAATTTTCCCTTGAAAATCTCACTTCTAGTGTTTGTTTTACTTCAAATATTTGGAGCAAGTTTTCAAAATATGTTTGCAGTTTGTGAGTTCCCGGGAAATTGAAAAATTTCCCAGGAAACGGGAAATATTTTTTTCAAGAAATCCCGGGATTTCCCGGGAAGGGAAATTGAACGCTCTAGTTGTAGTCCAGGATGAAAAAGAAAACTCTTGAGCTAATTTCTGTTATGTGAACAAATCTCAATAATGGAACTGATTTTCCGTAAATCTAATTTGTCCATAGAAACTATTCCTTTCCTCTTCTCTTTTCCCTCGGCTGCCACAATCCTGCTTGTAACTGACTGACGTGTAGACCAAATTTTGCTAGCCTTACATGTCGCCAACTTCGGTAGCCTTTTTCAACTTGAGCTCAAACCGCATAAAATTTGCTAAAATATTTCACACCAGCAGTGTGAGTGCCGACAAATACCGCTTCCTATCCGCTACCATCAGAACAGTGTGGGAAAGCTCCTCTTCCAACTCCTCTTCATCCTGGCGTGCCACCCAAGTTCACAGTTCAGCTACAAAGTGTGCAAACCGAACTTTGGAAACTTTCTCACTTCTGAGTGCCAACCAAACTAGGTCCGAGAGAGAGAATGAGAAGGATAACGATAAAGGAACCAGAGAAATTAAATAGTTTCATCTCTGGTTGGTTAGCATTGCTCGTCGTTTTCCATGCTTTTCTACTTGGTTAGGATAATTTATGTTTGGAAATCCGAAAGTTACAAATTTAAATATTTTCGCGCTCTTTTATCCCTCTGCTGGGCGTTCCTCAGGCGGCGTCCACCGCAGTTCTATCTCACCGGATACCGATGGTTTATTAGTTTTGAAACTTTTAAATTGAAATATCTTTACCCCGGCACAGACCTTTGGGCAAAGCGCAGAGCTACAATCGTATCTTGTGATATAATCATTAAAATTCATCTTGCTAGCAGTAATATTTTATGCGGGAACGAGTTTTTCCACACTTTGGCCAAGTATTCCCGGAACGTGTAATTGCTATTAGATTTGCTGCTGCTGCTGCTGCTCTCGAACGCGCCGAAAACCTCAATCTCAACTTTTTGGCCTGTGAGAATCGGAGGCGAAAACCGCAAAACTGGGAATGAAATTGTTTCCTCAACAGAATTTCCCGTCCACAATTCAGCTGTCCATGGGAAACTGCTGGTAGGTTCCTCTCCGGGTGGCGGTGGTGGGTGGTACGCTGGTACACAGTCTGCCCAGAGTACAAACCACACCACCGTTCAACCATCGTTCAGATCGGAACTCCGGTCGTTGCCGGACAATAATCAAAGTATTTTCGTTCACAGGACGACGATGATGGTGCTTCCTGCCCGTCCTGATCCTATGGTTTCGTGGCATTTGCTTCGATTCCACCAAGAAGAAGCCAGAAGGCGAAGGAGGCCTTTCAATTTGAGGCCAAACTGGGCAGCAGAGCTTTCGAGGAGGCCCAGAAGAATGTGCGGTGGTTCTGCAAAAGCGAACAGATATAATAGCAATATAATATCTTCCTGTGGGTTCGTTCCTTGCACGATTTGCCCCCCGTTTCCCGGCTTTCAACACACTCTCTCGAACACACACCCCTTTCCGGTGGATTTTCTGCAAGTACGCAAATAATTTCCTTGTTAGGTTTCTAATTTCCTTTCATCTATTATCCACTTTGAGGTTTTCGCTTTCATGTTTTTGGCTGGCCCGGATGGTCATTCCAGCGGCAACGTCCGGCCAGCAGAGCTTGATGGAAAAATATTAATCCAATGAAACCGCAACATGAGCCAGCCACCTCAGCACGAACACGAACTGATTTCATTTCGGGAAGTTTGGTTTGATCTGAAAAGGGTCGGGAAATTTTCCAAATTTTCGACGTGCCATTGTGTTCGATTGAACATCGTTTCTAACAACTCGATGCATGCCGATTTTGTTAATTTCATCAGATTAGCATAGAATAGTAATGCATTGGCGATTGTCAAATTTCAAATTTTCAAATGATTAAATCTTCCTAGATGAATAAGCGAATAATAACACATACAAAGAAAATTGCTCCCAACAAGAATTAGTCAAACCAATCCCACGGATTATCGTGAACCATATAAACATTCAGAAGCGATTTTCCGCTTTCCATGGACGCATCTTCTTCGCACGACAGACGACTTTCACCGGCCAACATTGACTTTACTTGAAGGCACGACCACGTACATACACACCCACAAAAGCAGCCAGCTGATTTATGTGGCATCGTGAAATGTGACACAGTATAAATAAACGACGGATTGCGGGTTAAGCACGGCAAGATGTTTGTTGGCAAAGCAATACGATAATCCTCCCACATTTGAGGGCTGAGGGCGGGAAGATGGAAAGGACAAATAGAGAAAATCATTTATTTAGGGTACCAGTTGCCGTTAGCCGGCGGCCACCTACCACGGAAACGGTCCCCGAATGAGTGGCGAAAATTTGTCCCCATCTGCTGACAAATGAGCGCAGATTGATGAGCGGGTGGATTCAATAAATTAGTATCATTGGGACATCAATTACCAGTTTTGATACTGCTTAATTACCACTAACGTCGTTTCCATATATCAGTTCCCTCCCATGCCATGCCACATGGACCGCGCTTTTGGTAATTCGCGCCTTCACGGTTAGAGAGTTGTGCAAGTGAAAGATTTGCACAGCAAGTTGTTTCGCCATTCGCGCCAAAAGTAATAATGTGCGACATCAGCGTCATAAAGTTGTGACATGCGTTGTTAGATAATTAAAGCGAGTCTGATTATTCACTCGAAATGGCGTCGGGCTCACTTTGTACTCACATGGCGTCATAATTAGCGAAAACACAAATTTAGAACGTTTCTCTTGAGCAACTGCAATAAAAAGTTGGTCTTGTCTCCTCCAAGGCGTTAGTGTTAGGGGCGGCTTGATGCTTGCGAAAACTTTTTGCCGTGAAACGTTGTTGACGTGACGGCACATCACCGTGTGAAGCTGCTGCTGAAACCGAGTGTATGAGCAAACGTTTCAAATATATCTGTTTAGATCTGTACCCAGTGTGATTTGATACTTTTGATAAACTGAACACCATTTATGAGATTTGGAATATAAAAAAACTAACTTAACCCTCTACAACCCAACCCCGCCTTTAGACGGGCATCGATTTGAAAAATCGCCAAAAATCAATTTTTCAACCAATTTTTGATCTTTAAAAAGCATTGGAAAGAAGAACTCTTAAAATTTTAGAAAATTTCTGGGTTGGAAGTTTTACTTGTTTTATGTGACTTTGCCAATTTTTTTGAAAATGTAATTTTTTAGGGGTCAACTTTGGCAGTGTTTTTTATTAACATTTCTTATATTTTAAGTAAAAAGAAGTATGAAGTATTTTTTCTAGTGCCCCAGACTATGCCTTTACGCGTTTATTTACAATTTAAATGATAATGTTGCCATTTTATAGCAAAAAATGTGAAAAACATGCAAAAAATTAAAAAAGTTTCTGTAAAAACTTGAAAAAATTAGATAGGCAAAATGTAATGATAGGAATTGTAGAATAGGCCAAATCATCCTCCGTGTACTCACGAGTGCAAGCAGCAGTCAAGTGCTCAGTGCTCCATCATTTTTCCGATTTTTTTTTTTGCCGTAATTTACCATGATTAGCCGCGAGTTTGCTCCACCAGCATGCCAAGGGCCGGCCGTGGCCGTGGCAGTTCGAGTGCGGCCTCGAAAAACCCGCGAAGTTCGTCTACCGGCCGTGTGCAAAAAGGTAAACAAACCAACGCCGCGTCGACCGCCATCGCGCCGGGGAGTGTGTGCGCCAAAGGATTCGACCCGAAGTTATTACACGCTAATTACCGCGTCCAGGATCGCAGCCCTATAAGGCTCCGTTCAGCTACTTCCGGCAATCCGTCGACCGATGGCGCTTCAACATCCGCCAACATTACCATCAGTAACAAGTTCGCGAGACTGAGTGACGAGGAAAGCAGCTACAACAACACCGACGGTAGCACTACCGACGACGACGACGACGATGGTCGCGCACGGAAAAAAGTGCCGATGCCAAAAAAAGTAATTACTCCAAAGGAACGACGACCACCACCAATTTTTGTTTTGGACACGTTGGCGGACGATGTTGACGAGCAGCTGGAAGGCCTCGTGGGTAGGTAAATCGTCAGTGCAAGTGTTCACATTTGACCAAAAGAACTTCGACCTGGTTGTGGAGAAATTGATGCGTAACAACTTCAAGTTCTACACATTTGACCCCGTGCAGAAGACCGCTGTTTAGATCGTCTTGCAGGGGTATCAAGACCGCCCGACCTCCGTCCTCAAGGAGCACCTCTCGGGTGTCGAAATAACGCCGCGAGACATAAAAGTCCTCTCGCGGAAGACAACCGTCACAGGTACACACACACTGTACCTGTTGTACTTCGACCGCGGCACCGTCAAAATACAAGACCTGCGGCGGACTAAGGCGTTGGACGGTTTTTGGGTAAACTGGCGGTTTACTCAAAAAATCCGACAGACGCAGCGCAATGTCACCGATGCCAGAAATTCGACCACGGCTCGCGGAACTGCAACCTCCCGCCCCGCTGCGTGAAGTGCGGTATGTCACACCTTTCGGAGGTGTGTGCACTGACACGAAAAGCGGATCTTGGAGATGATGCAGAACAAACCAAGCCGCGCGTAAAGTGCGCGAACTGCGGCGGTAACCATACCGGTAATTACCGCGGATGCGTTGCGCGCAATCCTACCTCGAGGAGCAGGAAAAGAGGAAGAAGAAAGCAGCAGCGTCCCACCCTCCTCAACGAAGTACGAGTGCAGCCGTTCCTGCAGCTGGCCAGCGTACGGTTCCAGCGGACAACCCAGCGGTTCCTCCTGGATGGGGGCGTTCGTTTGCAAGCGTGGTCGCTGCCGGAAGCGGCGATGCGGCCCAGTAAGAAGTCACCGGGGAAGATCTCTTTACCCTGCCGGAGTTCTTTGCTCTCGCGGGGGAGATGATGACGCGGTTTCGGACCTGCCGTAACAAGGCGGAGCAATTTCTGGCCCTCGGGGAGCACATCTACAAAGGATAAAATACTGTGATTTAGTTATAAGCTTTTTCTCTTTTTTCCCCCTTTCCTTTGCCATTTTAGCAAGTTTTTTTTTATTTTATTTTTCTTGCTCTTGTTAGTGCCTTAGTTATAGAAATAATTGTTTCAAAATGGATTATGATTAAAAACACACAGCTGAAAGGAACTCTAAAACTCTGTTATGAATTGCAAAAGAACTGATTGTATCTTGATTACTCACCAATAAAACCGAATTTAATTAAATTTAATTTAAAGAATAGGCCAAATACTACCAAAAACAAACATAAACTAGTAAAGATAAATGTAGATTAAAATACTAAAAATTAAACAACAAAAACATAAAACAAGAGAAGTAAAGTTTTTCGTAGAACAAAAGTTGCTCAAAATGACCTCCTAAACACGGGAAAAATAAAAATTTTCGAAAAAAAATTTGGGCAGTAGAGGGTTAATTCCCCTACGTAACAAACTATGTACAATCCAAATTAGGTTATCCGAAGTCCTCGCCTAATTTTCACTTCAGACGGTATTGAATTGTTGAGCTCAAATATGACCTCAAAAGGGATTTAAATGATTTGGAAATATAAAACCCACGACGGTGGCCAAAATGGCACCCGGGCAGGTGGAAATAACAAAACGAAGGTCATTTCAATACCAGAAAGGCATGCTCATCGGAAATGAGAAGAATAAATAATAACATGCCCAACACTTGGACTAAAAATGGTTATTGAGCAGATCTTATGAGAGAGAGTAAGACAATAACAACTCAAAGTATGGAATTCATGCGATATTCCATTTTTTTTTAATACAATCATCAGTCGAAACATAATTTGTTATTATTTTTTATTGATAAATTTTACTTCCACTATGGCAACAATCTGTACAAGTGACCCTAAATTTAATCTGTTTTCCAGTCAAAACCACTGTAATAATTGAAGCAAGTTGGTAAGCAAACAGCAGGGCAGTGATTTAACAAATTTCCACTGAATACAGGTCCGCAAACCCCGACCATCGCCCGTTTGTTGGCGGCCAAGTGGACACGTCTCTCCGCAAGTGTCGAACGCATGCTGCGAGTGTGACAAGCGCACCAATATGAGAGGAATGGAAATGTCCTGAGTCGGGGATTACTCCGCGGTGCAGCAGGGTGGAAGGGGAGTATACTTCCACGTGGTGTGTCCCAGTGTGGGTGGATCCGGGAGGGGTGTGAATCAGTGCGAATTGGATTGGTTTCGTCGTAACGGAGCGAACAAAAGAGATTAATTAACTGATAGCATGTAAGCCATATTAATATCTCTCTTTTGGTGGTGCCACCCTCGCTATGTCTGTCTCTCACGCCGGTGGATTGCCGGTTATCACTGACTGGAAAATGTGTACGTGTGTGTGTGTTTGTATGTAAAGCCACCACCGTGGAAGGATGGAAATCGGGGATCAAATAGTTACAGACAGGCAGTTTGCAGTGAAATGAGCGGCTTATTTGATTGCGTATGTCGGATGGTTAGCTGACGTGTAAGCAAATTAGCCAAGTGATATAAATCCAATATGCAACAATCGGTCGGTTGATTCCATTATTGAATCTCTCTATCCATGGCTACAATGGAGTGCAAATCTTCACTGCATGCAAAAATTAATCACGCAATGGCAAAGTTTAATTATCGCTTTGATTTATGTTTTACTACCCACCACATGCAATTCAATGGAGAACTTTACACGGCAGAGCTCAATCTCTAATAAAATATGAAAATAAAATCGCTTAAGTCAGGTAATGCCACTCCATACATATTTCATGTTCAATGAGTAGCTTTTGAGAATTTGAACGGTTCGCGTCGCGGTAAACAAGCCGGATTTTCGTTGCCGTTTCCGTCTTTGTTTCCCCCCCCCCCCCCCGATTGTGTGTGTATTTCGACCCGGGTGATTTCGGGATGTTTGACAGTTGCTTTGGAGAATTTGAACGGTTCGCGTCGCGGTAAACAAGCCGGATTTTCGTTGCCGTTTCCGTCTTTGTTTCCCCCCCGATTGTGTGTGTATTTCGACCCGGGTGATTTCGGGATGTTTGACAGTTGCTTTGAAGAATTTGAACGGTTCGCGTCGCGGTAAACAAGCCGGATTTTCGTTGCCGTTTCCGTCTTTTTTCCCCCCGATTGTGTGTGTTTTTCGGTCCGAGCGGTTTCGCGTTTTCGCATTTTATTTGGTTTTATCTTTCCACAGCCGGCTGTCTAAGATTGATTCATTTATGCTAAACTCAACACCAAATAACCGGGAATAATCTCATCCGCATCCTTCGACTGTTTGCCTTGAGAATGCATAATACATCACATCATTAAACAAAATTTATTGATTATTGGGTCGCATCATCATCCTTTATGATGAATCCTGGCCATTACCCTTTCCCACTAACAAAATCCCAAGTAGAAGTAGTTTTCCGGCACACGTGGGGGTGTGGATATCGTATAGAACCCACCCTTTGTAGCAACCTGTGCTAACTAACATTCCCGTCCCAATCCCCCCGAGATCTACAAACTGACATGGCGGGCGCCGTTGGTGGCCAATGACTATAACCTATTTGCTTCAGATCTAGTTTTAATGATCTTGATGTTTTATCTTTTCAACGCATTCATACATGCTGTTGATAAGGGAAACACCATTAGATCGTTTAAGCGTATGGTCAGTTGTATTGATAGGATATTTCGGTCCTGTTCAGCAACGGAGAAGGACAACCATGGGTGGTCTCTCATGCTCATGCTCATGCTCATGCTCCATACATATTTCATGTTCAATGACAGCGAGATTGCCCTCATGCACCAGATGAAATGAAAAACCTAAAATTCTACACAGAAAGCTTTTACGTGACTGGTTTTATTTGATGATGCATTTCATGAAAGACGAAAAATATTCTAAGTTGAACGTAATAATCTTTTCTTCATTTCGAGGCACCCTTTCTTGTTCTAAGCTATCGGACTGTCCAGAAACATTTTTCAGTGATTTGTGGCTAGAAACCGCGAAGAGATAGAAATTTTGTGTCAAAGGGATATTTATATAAAATTGAACACCCGATTTGATGGCGTACTAAACATTCGGAAAAAAAACCATTCCCATTTCCCGTTACTCAACTGTAAAAAATCGACATGTCATTTTATGGGAAATTTAATGTACTGTTCGAATCTGAAATAACCCAGAAGGGTAATTTATTCATTTGGAACAAATGTTTTCTTTTTAAATTTCGTGTTTTTTCTAACCTTGCATGTTTTGCCTTCCTCACTGAGGTAAGGCTATAATCCTGCTCTAAAAATGAACTTTTGAAAAACAGGTCAAAGACCTATATTCATGTATACCTATCGACTCAGAATCGAAAACTGAACAAATGTCTGTGTGTGTGTGTGTGTGTATGTGTGTGCGTATTCCCCTTGGTACTCAAAATTCTTGCCAAGTTTTCTCGGCACTGGCTGATCCGATTTGAGTCAAACAAGTTGCATTCGATCCAGTTTGGTGTCCCATACTGCACTATTGAATTGTTTGAAGATCCGATAAGTAGTTAAAAAGTTACGTATAAAAAAGTGTCAGAGTTGCGAATCGGGTGCTGGAATTTTGATGCCGGATCTCACTTAATTTATGTAAACTATGTCCGGATCCATCATCCGACCCATCGTTGGTTAGGTAATCAAAAGACCTTTCAAATGAGTACAAAACATTGAAGATCTGGCAACCCTGTCTCATGTTATGACCACTTAAGTGATAATTATGATCTTTTTTGAAGCCGGATCTCACTTAAATGTATGTAAACTATGTCCGGATCCATCATCCGACCCATCGTTGATTAGGTAATCGAAAGACCTTTCCAATGAGTACAAAATATTGAAGATCTGGCAACCCTGTCTCAAGCTATGACCACTTAAGTGATATTTATGTACATTTTGAAGCCGGATCTCACTTAAATATATGTAAACTATGTCCGGATCCATCTTCCGACCCATCGTTGGTTAGGTAATCGAAAGCTCTTTCGAATGAGTCCAAAACATTGAAGATCTGGCAACCCTGTCTCGAGATATGACCACTTAAGTGATATTTATGTACATTTTTGAAGCCGGATCTCACTTAAATGTATGTAAACTATTTCTGGATCCATTATCCGATTCATCGTTGGTTAGGTAATCAAAAGACCTTTCAAATGAGTACAAAACATTGAAGATCTGGCAACCCTGTCTCAAGTTATGACCACTTAAGTGATAATTATGATCTTTTTTGAAGCCGGATCTCACTTAAATGTATGTAAACTATGTCCGGATCCATCATCCGACCCATCGTTGGTTAGGTAATGAGTTTTTCCCATGAGTCCAAAACATTGAAGATCTGGCAACGCTCAGTTTCAAGTTTTGACCGCTTAAGTGACATTTGTGTAATTTTTTTATTGAGAAATAGATGGAATTTGTGTCCAAACCCATCATATCACCAAATGTTGGTAAAAAGTGAGGAAGGCACCAACCACATAGGTGGATTAAGTTAGTTTTTTTTTAGAGTGTAGCAATGTTCTACAAAGTTGTAGAGCAGACAAAAACTTAAAAAACTAACATATGGGTCATTCCTTCCCAAGTGACCACGCGTCAAACATCGACCTTCACCAAATCTGCTCATATTTGGCATGGGGGTTGTTTTTGCCCCAAAAACAAAGAATCCAAAGTTTGGTGACATTTGGTCCATCCCCGCGCCCGCGGCACCCCCCTCTTTTTCTGAGATTTTTGAAAAACCTCATTTTTAAAATGCATTTTGCTAAGAGAAAAGTTTACAAAAAGTGAACTTTTGGGTATGCATATTTGAAGATTTTTTGACGTAGAATCGAATGGCATACTCAAAATTTACGTGCAGTGTTGCCAGATATGAAAATTTTGCGCTTAAAGTTTTAAAATGCATTTTTAACCCTTTGGACGAGCACTTACGGGAAAACTGACAATTGCATTCGATTGCTGAGAGTTTTTTACATGAAATTCAATCAAAACCTCAGGGTAAAATGAATATTTCTTGAGATATCACATTTTTAAGTTGGAAAGCTCTGTATTGCACAGCAAATGTGTTACTTAACCATCAATTTTCAACAGTACATTGCGTGAGAGCATAGTAGGCCTTGAAATTTGAATATTTCGCTGAGCTTCCGTGGCCGTGGGGTTACGGGTTTCGCCTTGTAAGCGGAAGGTGATGGGTTCGATTCCTGTCTGGTTCGGCAAAGTCAGATCCCTTAAAAGAGTAAATATGCTCACTGGGAATACTGACCGGTAGGGGATGGGTTTCGACTAGCGGCGTGCTGGGTTTCCAATCCAGAGGTCGTGAGTTCGATTCTCGTACCGGGATGATGAAGTTTTTTAAAAAAAAAAAAATATTCTTTTTTTCAATTTCTTAACGAAAGCAAGTGAATGTCCCAAAATTGAATTTATGTATGTATGTGTTGTATGTATGTATGTATGTATTTATGTATGTATGTATTGTATGTATGCATTTGAACCCTCGTCTTGGCAGGACTTGGCGTGGTTCACGGATATAAGAAAATGACAAAATGTTTAATTTCGAGCGCATCAACAGGAATTTCTAGTTTTATGGCCCCAGAAGCTAGCCTGATAATATGAGCCCATTTGGTTAATGTTTAGTGTGTCCAGTTTTGACCTGAAGATAGAATGGAACTTTAATTAATTTACTATAGGGAATTTTCACTTTTAACATCTTCTTCGACAAAGTTTCCCAAAACGCTATAAAATTTTCTTATTGTCAAAATTCTCAAAGATTTTGATCCGGGGAACAACTTTGTAGAACATCGCAAAGCGCTAGGAATTGATCCCGAAAATATATAGGTTAATTTTTTGAGCATGTTTTTAAATTTTTCCAAAATAAACTCCAAAAATCCTTCAGGTCAAAACTGGACCCACTAAACATTAACCAAATGAGCTCATATTATCAGGCTAGCTTCTGGGGCCATAAAACTAGAAAATTCCTGTTGATGCGCTCGAAATTAAACATTTTGTCATTTTCTTATATCCGTGAACCACGCCAAGTCCTGCCAAGACGGGGGTTCAACTGCATACATACAAAACATACATACATAAATACATACATACATACAACACATACATACATAAATTCAATTTTGGGACATTCACTTGCTTTCGTTAAGAAATTGAAAAAAAGAATATTCAAATTTCAAGGCCTACTATGCTCTCACGCAATGTACTGTTGAAAATTGATGGTTAAGTAAAACATTTGCTGTGCAATACAGAGCTTTCCAACTTAAAAATGTGATATCTCAAGAAATATTCATTTTACCCTGAGGTTTTGATTGAATTTCATGTAAAAAACTCTCAGCAATCGAATGCAATTGTCAGTTTTCCCGTAAGTGCTCGTCCAAAGGGTTAAAAATGCATTTTAAAACTTTAAGCGCAAAATTTTCATATCTGGCAACACTGCACGTAAATTTTGAGTATGCCATTCGATTCTACGTCAAAAAATCTTCAAATATGCATACCCAAAAGTTCACTTTTTGTAAACTTTTCTCTTAGCAAAATGCATTTTAAAAATGAGGTTTTTCAAAAATCTCAGAAAAAGAGGGGGGTGCCACGGGCGCGGGGATGGACCAAATGTCACCAAACTTTGGATTCTTTGTTTTTGGGGCAAAAACAACCCCCATGCCAAATATGAGCAGATTTGGTGAAGGTCGATGTTGGACGCGTGGTCACTTGGGAAGGAATGACCCATATACATAAGGGGTTTGTATGTATTCTTTACGAGTTATCAGAATTTTACAAAAAAGTGCTATGAACAAGTGATGATTTTGACAATTTTTGACCACTTTTTCGAAGGTTTAACCCCTAAAACTCAATCGTGTGCTTTTGAAAGTATTTTTCCGGGAAAGTTCAGCTTTTGCAATTGCAATTTTGCATAAGAATGACCCTTTGGACCGCGTATTTGACGAAAAGTCTAGTAAGTAAAAGTAGAGTAGTATAGTAGTGTAGTAAGTTGTATCAAACACAACAAAAAAGATGTGATAATAATTACTTTTGCTTTTTTCTTAAAGAGCAAAATTGTCCCATGCACCCTCTCGCTGCATTCTTCTCTACATCAGAACCGAAAAAGCGCATGCAAAATTTCACCAGCATCCAAATTGAGTGCTGTGCACGTGACGTTGTCGTTTTGCACATGAAAGGGGATGATCTTCCACTTGACGTGCTACTGGCTTGGCGTTGGCGCTTCCATCCATTTTCGTTGGGTTATAGAATATCACTCATATCGTTGCGGTGTTACAGGCGAGTGAAGTTCTTTCCATGGATTAGAAAACTCCTGGAGTAAACTGATCCACGGTTGGGAAAATGTGTTTTTGTGGACAGCTTTGAAAAGATGCGAAATCCAGGCACGAACCACGGATGCAATCATCTAAAGCTAGTGGATGAATTTTGCTGAGAGAAGAAAACAGTACAGAAAATGAAGCTGTAAGCTGTTGAGATTTGGAAACCGAAACTAAACAGAGGGCGCTGAAATGTATGAAACATCAATTTGAATGTTTAACAAATTCCTTTCACAGCTTGTAACTTCCAGAAAACACAAATCCCCTCTACAAATGCCTGCTGGTTAAGTCAAATTATACCATCAAGATTCACCAGCAACCCTTCTATTCAAGCAATCACTTATCGAAAGGCACACAGCTGCTACCCACCAAAATTTCTCTAAATCACGATGAAATATTTGCTTCATCGCCAAATAATTGGCTGTGTTCGCTCGCGTTTCCTGGCCATAAATTAGCTTCCGCCGCCGTGCTGTTTGCCGAGGTTTGCTCCACGGCCGACACGTACACAAATTTTGTTAAATTAGGCAAACAAAATGAATTGCTTGCGAAAGAAATCCCAAATCCAACCGCGACTGGAGGACGCTTCTCAAAGATACCAACTGCGAATGGTGAAATGATGCCAGCGAGAGTGAGGTTGTAAAAGCGCGAACGACTGCTGCTGCTGGTGGAAATGAACGCGATCTGGGCATAAAACTCTGCCGGAAACGGAGAGGAAATCAGCCGAATAATCCTTATCAAATAACCATTTAATTTTAATAATTCAAACTTTATTATCCTTATCTGTTTCACAGATTTAGCATTCGGAGGCTTTTAGAAGAGGGAAAAGAGTGCTTCAAGTAGAGTAAATGGAGATTTTTGTTCCATGTGTCAGATATGGAACGTAAAGAACATAATTCACATTCTCTACCAGGTTTACCGAGCAACATTCCTCTCATCCATCAAAAAATGACATTCATCTATTAAACCCTGACTGAAAGCCTTACCTAGACTGTAACGGATCTTGATTAGATTTCCTATAAGCTTACAGCTTCTGGGAAAAGTATAAATAAAAATATGATCGCTGTCACCGCCAATAGATTGACGGAAGGATGAGTTATTTTAATGCATATTTATTCATCCCCAACAGTTCATGTCTTGTCAACGTGTTGAGCAAACACTCTGTCATTGATTTCAAACATTCGACCGTATCATTCAATTTCAACTAGGCCAATATTAGACTAATACAGCTTTGAATAGAGCATGAACCGAATAAAAAAGTTCTCCGATCGGAAAGTTCCTTGGCCAAAATGATAAGTCTCTTTTTTATTTTTATTTTTTGTTTGGCCATTAGAGTGGCCAACACTGTGCTATAGTTGTCTCAAAAATGGTCATTTTCGTAATTTTTTGTGAAACCACATTATTCGCGCCATTTCAACCGATTTAAGCTGTTTGCTGCTCCAATTCGTTGACGATTCAAAATTGTCACTTTTTCCATGTTTCTTACTTTCAGTTAATTTAAATTTCAAATTAAATGAACCATGCAAAATGTCGTCACAAATTACAAGCATCGCGTACGGTCCCTTCTTTGAACATGTAATCAGTAAACAAGATATTTTGTAAAAAATGCAATCAAAAAGTTACTTTTCATTCCCAGCCTTCTTGCTTCCGCTGCTTGTGCGCTGCCGCACCAAAAGTTTCTAAAAAAATAAGCACTCGAAGGCATTCACTTCGAGGACCTCCACGTGCGCACCCGTTACTGCTTCGTACTCAAAAGAGCGAGCGAGTGACAGCATACCAACAAAATCATGCTTAACAACAGCTCGATCTTTACTTCGTCAAAAATAAACGGGGTGTAAATTTTAGGATTTTATTTTTTTTTTAAATTATCTGGTGTAAAACTGGGTTTAATTTTTTAGAAAACTATACATTGTGGAAAAAGCTAAAAATACTATTGAAAAAAATCTAAAATCTAAAAATACTATTGGTGTCTGGAGTAAATTGTGAAATCTTGAATTGTTTACAAATATTTTGCAAAATAAAAGTCCAATTTTATGTCAAAAGTATGTAAATTTGCATGTTATATAAGTTTATTTGAAAAGAGAATAGGTAACAAAAAATAACATCAAAGTTTGTTGAATGAGGTAAAAACTATAAAAAAATACACGTAAACTTAACGAGAGCAACATATAAATAAATGAGCTAAAACACAAAAGATGGAAAGTGATGTTTGTTTGTGGCACTAAATCTAAAGTTGTAGTTTTTAACCAAAAATTATAAAAACTTCCCATCGCACCTTTCTATTTTCAGGATCCGCAGCCGACAAACATTTCCCTTCCTTATTAAAAACGTTCTGATTTATGGGTTTGCATAGGCAGCCACCAACCACTGCACATGGTGAGTGGAGGCAGCACGAGGAAAAGTCAGACTATCCCATCAAATGGCACGGCCGGGGACCAAGTGAAGCGGAAAAGCGCATAAAGCCAAACCACCCCCACCTACCTATTCGAGGAGGACGACGGGAGCGCGCGTGTTAGAACGCTAAAAAGGAGACCTCACGCGGGATCCCGCCGTAATTCGTGGCTGACGACGATGCGGGGATTAAGCGGTGCGGGAGAGCCCACCGGAAAGGGAAGGGAGTGGGGGTTTACATTGTGAATGTGACTGCTACCTTTTAGCTCTAGTGAATGAGCGAAAAAAAATGAAAATGAAAAACCGGAATGAAAAGGCATTCAAATTTTATGGTTTAACGCTGCCTCTGAATTATTCAGTATTTATCTTTTGTGAAGTCATTTATTTCCCGCCGCCAAACCAACATCGTCGTCTCACGCTCTATATCGTAGCACATTTTGGTTGGCAGAAACGACGGGAATTGCTGATTGCGTTTGCAAAGGATGCGAGTTGGCACTGCTGGGAGCATACATTGCAATGCACGCAGACACGTGTAGAAATGGGTAGTTTAAGAAATGAAATGTAAATATAGAAAAATGGAGTCAGTGAAATGAACATCAGAATTTGTGTATTGTTGTGGTTTACCAACATTTTTGTTGCTTATGATTTTCTGGAAAGCAGAGGAAAAACGCTCGTTTTGTTACATTGGATTATTATGACAGGTCTTCAAATGCAGTCTTGCAGAACTGTTATAAAATGAATATTTGTCAACGAAAACCGAAGTGGAGGCCGTCGTCATTAAGAGCGAGTCCACGAACAGGGCATACCCCTTTGTATGGGACGTCGTTTGGACCTCACCAATCTGCCTGAAATTTTCAGGGGTTGTTTGTACATATATAACTAGCATCTGGCCAAAATATGAGCATTCTAGGTCAACGGGAAGTGGGGCAAATCGGGACACAAAGTTTGAAGGTTCAAAGACGTCCAAAATCTTAAAAAGGCTATAACTTAGGCAAAATTCAATTTAATTTCAAAATTCAGAATGCATCTGAAAGGGCTTGAAAAATGCAACAAAATGCAGGGTAGAGCATCTCAATTGGTTATTTCTAAAGGGAGTTATTGGCATTTTAGTGAAAAAATAGCATAATTTTCAAACTCAAATAAAAAAGTGTTCCATCCAGATATCAACTCGGTTCGACCTGCAGCTTGTAGGAGACATCTGGAACTACCATCTGAGACTGAGAACGCTTTGGGTAAGGCAGTTTAACATATTGAATAGACACTTTTACTTTTAGTGATTTTTTTGGTTGTAAATTTTTGCTTGGGGGACCCCTTAGATCCCATTTCTTGGTGATAATTTTATCATATTTGTGTTTCTGAGATAATTTCACAATAGAAACATGTATAAAAATGTTTATTTTCATCCATTTTAACCCTTTAAAAAATAAAAGTTAAAAAAAATTGAGAAGCTGCTTTTTTCTGGTGTCATCTAGTATCCTTGGAAACGAACTTGATTTTCAATAAATGTGAATCGAAGATTTTTTTTTAACTTTTATTTTTTAAAGGGTTAAAATGGATGAAAATAAACATTTTTATACATGTTTCTATTGTGAAATTGTCTCAGGAACACGAATATGATAAAATTATCACCAAGAAATGGGATCTAAGGGGTCCCCCGAGCAAAAATTTACAACAAAAAAAATCACTATAAGTAAAAGTGTCTATTTAATATGTTAAACTGCCTTACCCAAAGCGTTCTCAGTCTCAGATTGTAGTTCCAGATGTCCCCTACAAGCTGCAGGTCGAACCGAGTTGATATCTGGATGGAACACTTTTTTATTTGAGTTTGAAAATTATCCTATTTTTTCACTAAAATGCCAATAACTCCCTTTAGAAATAACCAATTGAGATGCTCTACCCTGCATTTTGTTGCATTTTTCAAGCCCTTTCAGATGCATTCTGAATTTTGAAATTAAATTGAATTTTGCCTAAGTTATAGCCTTTTTAAGATTTTTGACGTCTTTGAACCTTCAAACTTTGTGTCCCGATTTGCCCCACTTCCCGTTGACCTAGAATGCTCATATTTTGGCCAGATGCTATTTATATATGTACAAACATCCCCTGAAAATTTCAGGCAGATTAGTGAGGTCGATACGAGATGGGTATGCTTTGCTCGTGGACTCGCTCTTAAATAACGTTATGTTTTCATATAGAAAACAAGCTAAACCCGACAATCATCGTCTTGTCTTTTTCGTTATTCGACGTTTTTAGCTTGTTTTGAATTGGTTCCAGAGTGGCCAAAGTTGTCACTTTTTGGCGTAAGAACCCTCCTGGGTCTTTTACGAACCCAACGCACCTGAAGAGCACCTCGATCTGACGTTCCGTATTGAACTGATTCGCGTTCGAACAAAACCGTTTAAAATTTTTATATATCTGGAGTATTTTTTAAAGGACCCATAAACTATTGTGTTTTACATGTTTATAGGACCTAATAAAAAAACTCTAGATATAGAAAAATAACTTTTTTTAAATAATATTATTCCCCTTAAATTTTCACAAAATGTTTAAAATAGACTTCAACCCCTAAACTTTTATTATTTTAAATCATAATTGGAATCACATTTTAAGATTTGTCGAATGGGTCCAAGTGTCATCTAGGTTTTTCAAAAAACATGTTTCACTCTTATGGCTAAAAAAAAATACTCGGAATATAAAAAAGAAACTACAAACCCTTATCATTAAACTCAAAAAGAAGGTAATTTTTGTTATTTACGCTATTATCCTTAAAGGTGCTTCCAAAAACAAAAGTTCAATTTACTATACAAATAGTTTTACGTTTGAATGTTTCTAAATGCCTTTGAATCGTCCAAAGTGAATAGCATTTTAATGCGTCGTTGAAACTGTAATTATATCAGCTGAATTGAAACGGTGAATCCCGCTTATCCACAAAATGCTACATTCTATAGGTTGAACAGCTTTTACTAAGATTAGATGCAGTGCACGACAACCCAATCTGAGAGCAGAGTCTTTCAAAAGTTTGCGTAATGCGGCCTATCTGCTTTTCATCTTCAGCCCGGTATTCGGTTTATCCTTTTCACTCTGGTAATTAGAGCAATGACGATGCGTCGTCAGCAGAAACCTGGATCCACTTGGCAGGAAACACGCCGAGGAACCTTTTGTACAGCCCAACCGACTGACTGACTGCTGATGCTGGTGGCGACCATGACAGGTACGTCGTCCCATCTAGATCACACACATGTGAATGATGTAAAGGTAAACATAAAACTAATTTAAGCCTGCCGCACTTGCCTTTCATATATGTGAAGGAGGAAAAACAGTCCAAACAAAAGCAAAGTGAGGGATATAAAGCTGACATTAGAAAGTTATCCTTTTCTGTCCCAAGCCTTATCATCTTTCATTATGAAATCTATGGCTTCCAGCGACGTCAAAAGCCAAAAGGGAGACATCCTTTCTTTTTTTGTATGGTATTTTTTTCCTGTCCGCTACTCCGGTGGACCATATCGGCCGGATGCTGTGTGTGAGCGACGTGATTCTGAGCCGGTAGTATTGGCATCGCGGGCTTGCGTCGTACGATCAACGTAAAAGTATGAAAGGACACTCACTTTATTGAAGGGATATTGTAAGCAACGGAGAGCGCTGCAGAAAACGCATTCTAACGTCAACCTGGCTGGCATGCCATCGATAGCGAGCCGGCCAGAAGTGCACGTCACTGATGGGGTGGGTGGGTAATCTGCCCTCCTTCGTTGGTATTCAGGTCCGAGAAGGCGGATTCTCTCAGTTGTCTCACGCCGGTTTGTGTGCGGTCGGACAGCGGAAATCGTTATCTGGAGAGGATTAAAAATAAACGTGCTAAATGAGCCGCTATCGGATGTTGCATGTTTGTCCTACGGGATTATTCCACTCAATAGGAGGCATTAGACGAAGGTTGCTAGGAATCAGGTTTGGTAAACAAAATTGAAAATTTGAAATTAAATAAATATTGTTTTGTTTATGCCTTTTGGATGTTTTGAATACCCCTGACCTATTACAACTCCTTATTAGGGAGCGTTCTTTTATTACGTAACGCAAAATTTTCATATAAGCGTTCATAAAAAAAATGCAAAAAGACCTTGTTTTACGCGCTACAGGGGGGTAGGGGGATCGCTTATCTGTTACGATTTGTTACAAAGAGGGGGGGTTGCGTTACGTAATAAAAGTACGCTCCCTTACAACTCAATGTTACAAATAGTTGGAGTGAGGTTTTTATGTTTGCATTCTGTGTACATTTTAAATATATCAAAAAGTAGAAGAGATTTTAAAGCATGATAAATGACTTTTTTTGTAATGCCAATGCATATTTTATTTCATGTTTTTGTCCTTCCTTTCCCCAAAGAATAAAAGTATAAAATATTCATAAAAAAATAAATCTTTCTAAGAAAATATACATTTTTGGATCAAACATTCAAAAGTAAACTATAGCAAAACAAAATGTTGATCAAACTATTGATTTTTTTACAAATATTGTATAGTAGCATAACTTCAATAATGTATAGAGCATTTTGTAATACTTTTGCATATTTAAAAAAAAATAAAGCTTGTGTGATATCCTGCTGTTTAGTTTAACTATAAAAACTATATATTTATTTACGTGAACGGGAGACCGATGCTCCATCTTTATTGGTCCATCACTGACTGACTCACTTCACGCTAGCTGCACACCACTACACTCGCAGCTCTACACGCTTATCGCGGTCTACCTAAACTACACTAATATTTAGTATACCACATCCTCCCCTTACTAAAATAAAACCAACGATAAATATTTAAATAACAGTTAAACAATTTTATAAATCCATTATCGCTGCCCGGTACTCCAATGATGCAACGCCTGGTAGTTGACCTATCTGCATAACGCTAATCCAAGAACTCCGTCCAATGGCGTAGATTCCTCGGTTGTCGTGTTACACGTATTCCTCCGGGAAACCAAAAATAAAAGAAACAAAAAAAATAGAAGAACAAGTGATCTGAAACAATTAAAAACGCTGTTGAAAACAAAAATAAATTAAAACAAACCGTCCACATAAAACAACCCACAGGTCTTTTGTGGTCTCTGTTCAAGCCTAGAAGGCCCCAAACCTCCTTCTACTCCAAGAAACCTTCCACCCCAGGATTCGAACTGACGACATTTAGATTGCGAGTCAAACCACCGCAAGCTATTTCACCAAATCATGCTTGGTTTGGTGTGTTACCAGGGAGACGCCTCCTACGAAAAACGGAATCGACGTAACACCTTATAATGTGGCCCTCTTAAACCTTGCGGTTTCGTCAACGGATCCACAGGCGTGTATCGTTCTTTTTGCGACAAAACTCCGCCTCCCGGGTCTCCTAAGTGTGAAGGTATGCCACGGGGAGAGGGCACCGAATACCTATATTAACACTTAGAATTGTTTGCGTCCGCCTCGGGATTCGAACCGGCGACCTCTGGATTGTGAGTCCAGTGCGCGGTCCGATTGATCCACACAGGCAGACACGCCTCCTACACTTGGAATGACTTAAGGGCCTAACAACAACCAAGGCCGGGAACGACGTTTTACTCCCCCATCCGATATAAAGCAGGAGCAGATTTTAATTAAACCCATGATCATTCGCTTACAAAACGAACAGCGTTTCATTCAGCCACGCCTTTTGCTGCAAACATGTTATAGTCTTGAATATATTATAAATATAATAAAACTAACCTGTTCGGAAATCGCGTTATTTTTGGTCTCCCTTACAAACAGTACACAAAGTAAACTAGCGCTAACTGCCGAAACCTTCTCACATGGCTTACCGGTCTGTATTACTACTTGTTGGCCATGCTTTCTTCCGATTCAACAAAAAAAATTAAAATAAAAAAAAAAATATTTAGAATATACGAATTGGTCAACTAAGTTAAAAAAAAAAATATTTAAGATTACTTCCAATATTTTCGACATTTATCGGTTTCTCAGAACTCAAATGTTATTGAATAATTATTTCAAAATATTTATAAAGTATTCCTTGAAATTCCAAAATAGATTATTATTTCTTATTCTATTGACATTACTTTCTTACATAAATGCATGTTCGGACGGTATAGAAAGAGGTCAGTTAAATCAAACGAATTCGTGTTCGCAACATATTAAACTGATGGGATTATATTTAAAACAGTTTTTCAAGTATGTGTGTTTATATTTATGCGTGCTAATTCCTCCTTTTTTATTTTTATTTCTTCCCGTAACATCATTCTAAGTCGTTAATTCTATTGTGCACTTTTTGTTTATAGTTCCTTATTTTTGTTCCCTCCGAACCTCTAGTCAACCGATTGCGATCATAATATTAGGTTTAGAACATGTTCTAATTGTTGTTTTTTTTTGCATGTTTTGATTACACAACAGCTCTTCATATCGATTAATATAACACGGATTAAAATAGTTCTTTATTCTACGAAATACAATGCGATAATGATCTTCGTTTGAATTTTAAGTTGTTTCTGCTGAGTCGCAGCTGCCCAGTCACGGAATATTCTAGCAGAGCTGGTTCTGTCAGAATCCTGCTAGAACGGTGGAACATTTCTGCTAGAATGCTCTAAGAATATCCAGCTCTCTAAGAATTCTGCTAGAATCCTGCTAGAACGTCGTGACTGGGTGCTGTCAGGCCAGCTGACAGCTTGGAGCCTCCAGGTTGGCTGCGATTGTGTTGTTTACCACCATCAGTTTTCCCAGCTACAACAGCATGCTTTTTGGCTTACCAGTCCGGTGTTTTCGATCGTGAGTGTTTTTATTTTCTCGTTTGTGATTGTCTACTTCTTGTTCTTGTTAAATGCACATCAGATCAACAAATTACACAAAAAGGGCACTTTCGAACACCTAACACTTTTATCTAGCATGTTCGTGAACGTTATTAACTTCAATTCCTAATACCAGTGAACGTTTGTTTTCAACGTCTTATGGTGGTTATCTTCCTTCGTATCTACTTTTTTTACCTATCGCTCATTCTTTCTCCCTCTATTCTAAAGTCAATTGTTATTAACGTGTCGCTTCGACACATTTTGCGGCTTTGCTGTGTCCGTGTCTGAAACATGGGGTCGACAAGGTGGCAGTGTTTTCGAAACAAGTATTTTTCCTTTTTTTTATCATTTACCTCTTTATTATTATTTTACAGGCAGTTGGCCTTGGGCTAAACCCGACTGAACATTTCAGGATCTCTTTTAGCGCAGTTGGCCTTGGGCTAAACCCGACTCAACTTCTCAGGAACTCTTATAGCGCAGTTGGCCTTGGGCTAAACCCGACTCAACTTTTCTCCGTGATTGGCCTTGAGCTGAAACTCGACTCAATCTTTTGCGCAGTTGGCCTTGGGCTAAACCCGACTCAACTTTTCTCCGTGATTGGCCTTGAGCTGAAACTCGACTCAATCTTTTGCGCAGTTGGCCTTGGGCTAAACCCGACTCAACTTTTCAGGAACTCTTTTAGCGCAGTTGGCCTTGGGCTAAACCCGACTCAACTTTTCTCCGTGATTGGCCTTGAGCTGAAACTCGACTCAATCTTTTGCGCAGTTGGCCTTGGGCTAAACCCGACTCAACTTTTCTCCGTGATTGGCCTTGAGCTGAAACTCGACTCAATCTTTTGCGCAGTTGGCCTTGGGCTAAACCCGACTCAACTTTTCAGGAACTCTTTTAGCGCAGTTGGCCTTGGGCTAAACCCGACTCAACTTTTCACGAACTCTTTTACAGCAGTTGTCCTTTGGATGAACCTAACGCAAATTCTCACAAAACTTTTCACGGTATTCTTCCTTGGGATAAACCCAACGCAGATTTTCAAGATTATGTTATTACAACTATTTATATTATTTATCTTTATCTCTATCTATTTTTAAATATCTCTCCAACGTGCAGTTGTTTATCTACAATTATTACAACTATTTATATTATTTATCTTTATCTATTTTTAAATATCTTTGAACGTGCAGTTGTTTATCTACTGCTAACTATTTCGTTTTTCGCATTTTTGTAAATATCTCTTCGAATATTAAAGAACAAAACACAATATAGAAATTTGCTAGTTGGCTTAATTTATTTATCACAATTCGTTATTTTTTTTCTGTTTTTCTTATACAATTCTTTCCAGCATTCAACTATAATTCACTCATGCTTAACTATTCAATTCTTTTTAAAATGCAAATGCAGTTGAATCATCGTGTTCGCTATTCGTTCGCTTTCTTTTTTTTAAATAGAAACACATTTTTTTTTAACAAATAGATATAATTGCATAACCTTTCAAAACGACTTGCACTGTCTGGTCTAGCTGATGAGAAAAACAATCATTTTATAATACTAATAGCACCGCAACGCGTCTCTCGAATCCGAATCGATTGTGAAATAATAAATATTTTACATTTTTAAATAGTTACTACTCTGTTTTCAAAATAATATGGCAATTCATTCCATTCCACTTGCGCATCATAAAATTCAGTTTTGATGATCATTATTCAAATAATTAGAATTTGTTTTGGACAGCAGACCCTATCGCCTCAGATTTTTTTTTCGAAGGCATTTCGAGGTCCCAGAAATGTACGTTCTTCAACTAAATAAATCATGTCGTAATATAAAAATTTGATTACATTTTCAACCTCCTGGACGAAATGAACTGAGTAAGTTACTTGATTCAGGCCCATAACACATTGAAATGCTTAACTGAAAATAAACAATACAAATCTTTTACTGTTGATAAGAAGTAACAAAAGCAAATACTTTTTTTTATGCATTCACAAACTTACAATTTCTGTTCAGTAACTCGAGCGAACCCAAAAATGTTATATCAAACTTCCTCTACCTTATCGCGTGCATCCTATTACTTTACATTAAATTTTGCTGAATATAATAAAATTCATAAATAATTATATAATATTTAAGAAAACTCCTTAAGACCGTTCAAATTGTTTGTATCGAAATTATAATGCTAAGTCAAAATCAGTGAGCACGAGCGCAATAGAGGAGAAAAGCAACTCGCGACAAAATTTTGAGGCTAGGAATTTTGACAGGTATGATTTTCATAAGGTATTCGCCTCCTTTTCTCTCCCACAGAAAACTTGGGAACGAGGTAGCTGTCAAACTAGGCCAAAATGTTAAAGTCACTCACAAAATGAACTTTGAGTGATTTGAGTTCATTTCTGACGTCACGATTTTCTCCTCTATATCGTGTGCAAAGAAATGAGTGAGACACTCGCGCACCTATGCATGAGTGTGCGTGTGTCGATAAGATGCGCAACGCAAAGTAAAAAAGAGAGGAAGAGAGATTAAGGATTGCTGCGATAGCTTTGACCGAGTCCCATGTGGATGGAAGAAAACGCACACCAATCTCTTTACCATCTCAACCTAGTAGGCCGTGCATGCGTTCATCACGAACAACACTCCCACACATACAAGCGACCCTCGCACCACTCGCCTCATACAAACAAAAACGAAATAAAAAACAAACTAAAACTGGAACAAACTCACCGAACTCCTCAATACATTGGCCATCAGGCCCGCCGTCTCGTCATCGTCAATGCAGGCGATGCCGTCCGCTGATATCACCCCCACGATGCCGTCTTGAAGCGCAAAATGCCGCGTCCTTCAACCATGTTTCCACAAAAAAAATGACTGTCCCGTAACTTTTCCAACACATCACTTTTTTTCACAACACCACAACTTATCATCATGGCAGGATCGCCAATGTGATATCCTGCTGTTTAGTTTAACTATAAAAACTATATATTTATTTACGTGAACGGGAGACCGATGCTCCATCTTTATTGGTCCATCACTGACTGACTCACTTCACGCTAGCTGCACACCACTACACTCGCAGCTCTACACGCTTATCGCGGTCTACCTAAACTACACTAATATTTAGTATACCACAGCTTGAATTTGAAAAAAAGGTGTTTCTATATTTTTTGTTCCGTTACCTTTTTAATCCATCAAATGAATCCTAATTTTCAAACTACTTCAAAGTTTCGGTTTTTACTTTTTTTTTCAAATTTCTGAAAATATGATGTAGAATGCACACGATTGAGTTGTGGGAAAAAAACTTAGAAAAATCATAACTTTCATAAAAAACTAACTTAATCCACCTAAGTGGTTGGTGCCTTCCTCAATCTTTTCCAACAATGGGTGATATGTAATATGATGGGTTTGCACACAAATTTCGTCTAATTTCGTTAAGTTCCGGAATACAAAAAACACACATATCACTCAAGGGCTCATAAGTGGCATCATAAGTGGTCATAGCTTGAGACAGGGTTGCCAGATCTTCAATGTTTTAGACTCGTTGGAAAGGTCTTTCAATTACCATACCAACGATGGGTCGAATGATGGATCCGGACATTGTTTACGTACATTTAAGTGAGATCCGATTACAAAAAAGTACATAAATATCACTTAAGTGGTCAGAACTCGAGACAGGGTTGCCAGATCTTCAATGTTTTAGACTCGTTGAAAAGGTCTTTCGATTACCTTACCAACGATGGGTCGGATGATGGATCCGGACATTGTTTACATACATTTAAGTGAGATCCGGCTTCAAAAAAGTACATAAATATCACTTTGTAACGTTGTTCGGTAATTTTAATTTTGTTGTAAATAAAAATGGAAAAGAATCTTCAGGACAAAACCCTATCCCCTTCGAATGTGTTCGTCATACGCATACAACAATCTCGAAAGACCAGGTTCGTTTCCAATTCATATTTTGTATTTAAAGATTCAACCCTACATATTTATTTTACTATAATATACTTAGCTATAATTTGTCGCGCTTGAGATACGTAGATGTCGGGTTGCCAGTTATTATATCTGTAGGAAATCATTTTAGGATTGGATAAAAGATGGCGGTAATGATTTATAAACTTTAAGGTCTTTAAGTTGGTATGGTAAAATGTCAGATATGATGATAAGGTAAATTTGGAGTTTTAGAGGTTTCGAGGTGACGAAATTCCGTCGACTCGGCCATTTCGCAAACGATTCGGCTGGTATCCAGAAGTGTAGTGGCTCGCGTGTGAACTTTTTTCCTTTAGTTCCTTTTCATTTAACTTTTTCCTTCAAACCTATTTAAGGTAAAAAGATATATAAAGAGAACGAAACGTAGTGAATTTATTAATCCTTTTGGTATTTTTTGTGTATAGTTCTACGGTTTGCGAACCGTTCTTTTTCATCGAGTCACCTTTCTGCGTGACCTTTCTTTACATACCAAGAAGGTAAGGTTTTTTTGAATTAAATAACTATAGTGAAACTAATTTACGTTCGCGTTGGACAGCGCTCGTTCAACGGGCGCTTGGTATAGGCTGGTTTTTTCTCATACCCGTTTCTGCGGAAACGATCCCGACGGTGGAACTCTCCACGTGGTTTTGCGAAACCTAACCTCCAATTCGGAACCGATCCTGCAACCGGGCACCCCTCGTGTCCCCTGCTCCGCTCGTGCGTGCTGCTAAGGCCCGCCTTTCGAGGCAGTCAAACGGAGGTCGAGGTAATTCGCTAAAGTTATCGTTTGCGAGATACCCATCGGTCGCCAATTGCCGATTGGAAGTTAGGATCCCAACCCGCTACAACCCCCCTCGTGGATCCGCCGAGAGCGTACGCCGACAAATGCGTACAATAAAGTGTCTGGATTCGTTTGAGTTTTAACTTAAAGCCTCCAATGGTGGGGTGTTCGTTTGCTCTTACTTGACGACGACACTGTCCGGACCTGCGCCGACCTCGTGTCGAACGCGCCGCGCGGCACTCCGTGCCGAACGCGCCGAGCTTAGCTCGTGTAAAGCTCTCGAGTAACAACCCGAAGAAATCGGAAGTCTTCCGTCCAGCCGAGCCTCCCTCCGCAACTTTAAGTACGGCCATACGCGCACGAGCACACCGGCTGTCGCCCAAGTTCAGCCCTGGAGTCCCGCTCCACCTTAACAAACTCATCGCGCCGAGGATAAACATCGCGGCGAATCGAAGAACCCCTCGCCGAAGCTGCCAGCATTACCAGGACGCAGCCATCGCCGCCGCCGTCACCGCTGCTGTGGTTGCCGCGGTCACCACCACCAACGTACGCAACGCATCATAAACCCTGCGCAGGTATGCTAGTATTAGTCATGGCCATGTACAATACGAGTTTTCCCCCTATGCCACCCCGCTTAACCGAACGAGACTTTTCTTTAGCATAATATAAATACACTGTGAAATGAATTCACCCATTCCTCTTTGGTACCGTCATCAGGGGTGACATTGGGTCTGGGGGGTGAGATTGGGTCATACAAAAATGCTGAAATTTGTATGACCCAATCTCACCCCCCAGACCCAATGTCACCCCTGATGACGGTATTAAAGATAAATTAAATTTCCCATTGAAATGCCTTGAATAAATCACCGTTTTTCCTTACGTTTTTCCTAGTTCTCTTTTTATTACCTTATTTACCTTTTCCGTTAATCTCCGTTCCAAAACGCCAATTGTTCGAAAGCCACTTTATTCGAAAGGCTTAGTTATTTAGATATACATTTACCAAACCAACTTTCTGACACGTTAAAGCCATTTGTATTAAGCACCAAGTTTCGACTCCGACCATCGACCCTGAGAGCAAAGTCGGGCAAAATCACAACACGACGGGTGGTCTCTTGTTAACAGCAAGAGTGGCGCATAAGCCACTGCGTTTAATCAAACAAAACTTTCATCGTACGTTTAGGTCGGTTACAACTTAAGTGGTCATAACTCGAGACAGGGTTGCCAGATCTTCAATGTTTTACACTCGTTGGAAAGGTCTTTCAATTACCTAACTAACTATGTATAACATGATGATGTTTGGTTCAGTTTACTGCCATTTATTCAACTTCCGAAAATATGCAAAAACACATTTTTATACATAACTTTTGAACTACTTATCGAAACTTCAAACAATTCAATAGCACCATATGGGACCCTAAACCAAGTCAAATGCGACTGGTTTGGTCAAAATCGGTTCAGCCAGTACTGAGAAAACTGAGTGACATTATTGGTCACACACACACACACACACACACACACACACACACACACACACACACACACACACACAGGCATTTGTTCAGTTTTCAATTCTGAGTCGATATGTATACATCAAGGCGCGTTTTCGAGCATAAAAAAAGTTCAATTTTAGAGCAGGATTATAGCCTTATCTCAGTGAGGCAGGCAAAATCGTAATGTTTCGATAACCCATAAAGATTACATGCAAACTCCTAATGTTATTACATCCAATTTTGTGTATTTGCCTGTACTTCAATTTTAAGAACAACATTACAAAAAAAAAACACGAAATTTTAATATAAAAAACTAACATAATCCACCTATTTGGTTGATGCCTTCCTCACTTTTTACCAACAATGGGTAATATGAGTGGTTTGGACACATACTTCAGCTATTTTTTTAGATTCAGAAAAATAAGTACACAGATATAACTTAAGCGATAATAACTCGATACAGGGTTGCCAGTTCTTCAATGTGTTGGACTCCTTAGAAATTTATTTTGATTACCTTACCAACGATGGGTTGGATGATGGATCTGGACATCGTTTACATACATTTAAGTGAGAACCGGCTTCAAAAAATTACATAAATATCACTTAAGTGGTCATAACTCAAGATAGGGTTGCCAGATATTCAATGATTTGGACTCGTTTGAAAAGTCTTTCAATTACCTAACCAGCGATGGATCGAATGATGGATCCGGGCATCGATTACATACAATTAATTGAGATCGGGCTTCAAAAAAAAATACATAAATACCACTTAAGTGGTAATAACTCGAGGCTGGTTTGCCAGATCTTTAATGTTGTGGACTCGTTGGAAAGGTATTTCAAATACCTAACCAACGATGTGTCGGATGATGGATCCGGATATCGTTTACATGCATATAAATGAGATCCGGATCTATGTGAAAACACATTTTTATACATAACTTTTGAACTAGTTATCTAAACTTCAAACAATTAAATAGCGATGTATGAGACCCTAAACCAAGTCGAATGCAACTGGTTCAGCCAGTGCTGAGAAAACTCAGTGAGAATTTTAGTCACATGCATACATACACACACATACACACACACAGACATTTGTTTAGTTTTCGATTCTGAGTCGATATGCAGGATTATAGCCTTAACTCAGTAAGGAAGGCAAAACTCAGGGAGAAAGGCAAATCGGGGTTACGAAATTCCCAGGAATCGGGAATTTTTCAGCAATTTTCCGGGGAATTCCAGGGAAATTTGAAATTTATCAAAAATTATTGTGATCCTTCTTTTGATTAATATTTTGCAACAAAACTGTATAGAACAGCTACTGTAATAGTCAAACTAAGTGTTGACTACTTTTAAAAAAATCGTACAACTTTAAGAAAATACATAAATTTTCTAATTTTATAACTTCTCTTTCAAATCGTGCCAAACCAAAAAATTATCATTAGTATTTTTTGTTGAGATTTATATTTTAATCAAAGTGTTTGGATGTTTACTGAATGCAAATGATAAATGATCTCATTTCTAGGAAAATAATATTCCCAGCAGCCACAAGCGCAGTGCCACCGGTAGATGCAAGATACTGTTGAACTGGTCATTTTCAGATGGAAATATAATTATTCTACCATCTCAACGAACAAAACATTGCGGCAAAAATCTTGCAATTGTTGGCTAACGCACACACTCACTCACACACACACACACACACACACACACACACACACAAACACACACACCACTTTGCCAGGAAGCTTTTTTCGCGAACGGAAATCTTCTCGAGCACGGGAAACGAGTAAATGAAACAAACACTTCCTGTTGGATAAAGATATTCCGGCTTGATTACTCTCCGCCAGGAAGCTGCACATCATCACAAAAGAAGTGCAAGAGGAAAAGCGTTCCGGCGGAGAGTCCCGCTTGCGCTCGTGTTGGTTAGTTCGCTGGGGAAAAAAATGCAAAAAATCTTTTTGTGATGTTACCTTTCTTTGTGTTTTATTTTTCCTTTCCACCTGCATCGCATGATGCATTTGGCTGCTGCTGGTTGGCGGAAAAAGTGCACCACCAATGGCGGAAGAATGAACCGGATATGTCTTTTTTTCGTGTTGTGTCGGCGCAACATTTTAGCGGATCCCGGTAGATTGAACGTCAACTGCCGCCGCCGGTAAGGAACAATGTTAAGTCAGTGCAGAGGGGGAAGAAGAGCACACCATGAGAACATAGCAATTTTTGTGTAGTCAACCTGGGGAACATGAAAGAAAAAGATGATTATTTTAGGATAATATGTTGAAAAACAATATGAAAGACGTATCGGAGTCGCATATGGCACATTTTTCATAATAGAATTCACTTTGTTTATCAGGGACGCTTGGGACGAACGGCGTCAATCGTAACTTCGATTAGTCGAGTTTGTACTGTAATAAAAATAAGGAAAGTAGCACCATGCAACACTAATTTGCGCTTCAAGACGAGTATGAAGTTCGTGTCCATGTCGGATCCATTTCTTGTCCATTTTTTTATAATTCAAAAAGAAGGGGTGCTTTGCATTTTTTTTATTAACTTAACTTTTGATTTGTAAAAAATGACTAAATTTGACCAAATTTCGATTTTTTTAGCGATTGATTTTGTTCTACAAACTGGCTTGGGTTGCGTGAAAAGGGTTTCAAATCGATTTTTGAAAAAATAAATAATTTGACAGGTTTTTCAAAACATTTGCCATTTATTAAATGTTATATTAACCAAATGAACAACCGCATTGCAACTGATCAATTACTTCCAAAATAAATGAAAAAAACTACATTTTGAACATTATTATCAAATTAAAATTAAAAAAAAACTCTCAAGCTGCGTGGGAAACACATACAGTTTTGAGGCGTCAAATTGGGTTTACCACTTTGGCTAAGTTCATCTGCAGGGCACAAGGGTGCGAAACAAGCACACACACACATAGACCATAATTTTCCCATTTTGGCCACTCTTTTAGTAAGAATGCAACCAACAGAGGTGTAGTACATTGAAATACTTTTTAATATTTTTTTCTGCTTTTTTCATCTGTTCACTTTTGGCGGTTTCTGCATGATGCTGCGCAATTCACGAACCGGAACCGGAGTGATACTAATTGAAGAAGTAAGCACCGTGGCGGCAGAAGTAGCAAACCATGTACCATTTAATAGTTTGGTTACCGGTGACTGGTGTGAATCGGGACTTTAGTCTGAATAATAATAGCATAATTATGAATTTGCCTTAAAATATTCCTGGAATCATTTGTCGCAATTCGTCATATGTGTCCGATTCTCCAAAGCTGGCTGAACTGTACAGAGTCAAAGTTGTGAAAATTTCTTTCAAATTGGGGGAATTCTTATGATTTTGTCTGAGAATTTGATTTTTTTACTAATAATAATTAAAACATTAACGATACGGTACAAGTTGCTACCGTTATCCGCTACATAAGTTTTTTGCTACGCTCTTTTATGAGCGCTACGCGGGAGATCTTCATTAAAAAATTCATTCCAGCACGCTCAACTATAAATTATTTTATTATGTCTGAGAAAATGCAATTGTGATTCGGGACCCTGGTTGCAATTTTGTTCATCTTTTTGCCTTCCTCACCTCACTGAGGCAAGGCTATAAAATCACTCAAAAATTGAACTTTTTAAATAAGCCTTCTAGATATACCTTTACGTATACATATCGGCTCAGAATCAAATTCTGAGCAAATGTCTGTGCGTGTGGATGGACGTAGAATTTTTTTTCTCACTCACTTTTCTCGGAACTGGCCCGACCGATTTTGTCCGGATCTATGTTTTTAGATTCGCCTTCAGGTCCTTTAAGTCTTTTTTTAATTTCATCCGGTTTGGTGCAGTACTTCAAAAGTTATGTTAGAAAAACTGTTTTGGTTGATACTAAAAAGGGTCATTATTTACATAATTTGAAAGCTCCGGCGGATAGCTGTCGGAACTTTCCGCTCAGTGCACGCCGTTCACGCACACAAACACTGCAGTGCTTTCAAATGAATAATAAAAATGTATCATAGATGGCAGCACTCAGATGTATAGTGTCTTTACTAAGTAAGCGTTAGCCAAAGCTTTCAGGAGGAAGGCAGCAACCACCTTCTGGTGGATTAAGTAACGTTTTTTTTTCTTTAAGTAGTAATGGTTGTAATTTTTTTCCTCGTTCGAGTCTCCCCTTGGCTAGATGACAACCTTCGCGAAAGCAACAATGCAGAGGGGTCATCCTGGCGAGGACAAAGTGTTGGCCCTTGTTTGTGTTATTTTTTCTGAAAATTGTCTGATCCTATTTCTTAATTTTCAGCCTCATTAAAATCTTCTCGCTTCATTTTATCTTCGTGACACTGGAGTAAACTCTACAGTTTAGCGCGTGAAAATGGCGGAAATGATGATTGAATAAAAAAGAAGTTAGCAACAGAAAGCAACATGGCATCCCATAAACGAGGCTCAGCCTAGGTAAGTGGATTTTGTTGGCTCGAAAAGAGACTGCCAAAGGAAAAGGCTGGAAAATTAGCCACTTTGGAAAATAAATGGACTTGGGCAGGCCACTTCTGCACAGCGATTCATTTCAAGTGTGCTTGGCTAGGCTTGGACTGATTTTTATTGCTCAATCTTTTAACGTGAGAAACTTATTTTTGATTAAAATATAAATTAAAGGTGCTGTGGGTTGAAGCTGTAATTGGGTGAATTTTTTTTCTGGAAACGGTAAATGTGCTTCAAACTTGCCTGACTATTGGTTCATCGATATTTTGTCAGTGTATTATTACAATTAAAACTCTGGCCTGCCTTTTTTTATAATTTGAGCATTTACAAATCATGTGGTAGGACTCAATGGAATCCGTAAAAGCTCACCGCAGGAGAGGGTCGTTCAAAATGTGGCCAATCAGTAAAACCATGTGCACAAACACAAGAATCTTCCTCCCTCCGATCATCCGTGACCAGCAAACACCACCATAACAATAGGGAACACAATTTCACTCGAACAAAAGTGTCCTCCAACCGAAAAAGTTGAAAAGCAGAAGAGGCTAATCTTCGCCATAAATTACAAATTACTCGACAGTTCCGATTGAAACTCGCTCAGCCGTTGTGGCTCTCTTAGGGGGGTGTCTTCCACTCGATTGCCTTCTCTTACCGAAAATATGTGAGTGTATGTGTTCAATGTGTGAAACCGCCACATTTGGGTCCAATGGCTACTCCAGCCCCAATTCATGGGGGTTGGGGTGCGTACAATACATTTTCACCAACCAAAGATGTGGGCTTGGGTATGTGTGTGTAAATCGCCCTTTGCGAAAGTGATAACTGTAAAAAGCGCACTTATACGACGTTCCGGGGCCTTATGATGTGAAAAGCGTAATAAAATAAATGATAAAGGTTCTTTTCAGATTTTCCCCCCACAATACGATACCACAAGAACTCGGAGAGTGGACCAGAAAGATCGCACGAACAAATGTAAGATAATTATTATTTTTTTTATCGTCTTTGAAGTGTGAAGTTTATTCAACACATCATTGTGATACGAAAAGCCTCTCATATTGTTATTTCATAGCAATGCTTTTGGAAAATTAGGAAGCACTAACCTAGTGCATAGTTTCTAAGTTGGTTTAGTGATTTTTCACACTCAAAAATAGCCAATATCACGGATAACATAATTTTAAAACACCGAATTCCACAGAAATTTCACGGAACGAGAAAAAATATGGTCAGAACTATTGGAAAATTTTGATCAATTTTGTCAAGGACATTATTTTGGCCACAAAATACCAAAACTTGTTTTAAAAGTGAAACATTTGAAAGTTGTCTCTTTTAATCATTGATACTGAAATATTTTTTTTTGCAATTCCGTCGTGAAACTATTTACTTTTTCTGTCATTCTTGAACGACGAAATAGCCTACTTTTCTGTACCAAACATAACAGAATCGAATAGCAACACTTTTCAAAATAAATGCTGAAAAGTTCTACTTTTCAGCACTGAAATGGGTGCTGAAAAGTTGAACTTTTCAGCACTTGTTTCGAAAAGTAACACTTTTCAACATTTTTTTTTTGATTTTAACGATTTATTGACGAAATACATGAAAATTTTACTTAAATTTCACTCAATGGGTGTTTTTCAGAATTGCAAAAAATGTTGTATGGAACACGTTGCAAAACTTGATTTTTTCAGCACTCTTCGTATTTATCCAACTCGGTGAACCTCGTTGGATAAATGTACGACTCGTGCTGAAAAAATCCTCTTTTTGCAACTTGTTGCATAAACTACTATTACAATATTGGTATATCAATAATTTAAATAATTCAACAGTTTGATCAAACATGTTGTGCATATCGAAATATTTAACTATAATATTTTAACGCTGAAATTTTCAAACATTTTGGTTATTTGCTCACTTGGATATTTTGCCTGATCTCTGTGAAATTTCCATTATTCCTCCTTTATCTGCAAAGAATTTAGATTGATTGTTCATTTTCGCTATAATGCGGCCCGAACAGTTATGAAATTCTTCTAAGAAAAATTAAAACTATTTTTGTTCTTTGATTGATGCCTGAACATATCGACGTCGTCGTGCTATCTTGTCGCACCCGCCATTTTGACGTTCCGAGAAAAACGCATTTTAATGTTTGACCTTGAATAAACAAAAATGAGAGCACGCAATGTAAACAATAAAAAAACACGTTTTGTTTGGTTATCCATTCTGTGCATTGCCCCGAAGTTTGGTTGTATTTGGTTGCCGGAGTCCCGAGTTATAATTACAATAGGTCCTATAAACATATGAAAGACAATAGTTTATAGGACCTTTTAAAAAAAACTCAAGAAATGTTCACGGTAGTCTCACTTGTACGAGCATCAAACGCGTTCTAACCTGAAATCCCTTTGGCCAATTGTCGCACTTACATCAATTTTCAGGGAGTGACAAGATAGCACGACAAGACTGAAACTTCTTTCATATGAAAAGTGACAAAAAAATTCGGAGCTTTTTTGGTTTTCATTGAATATCTCAGGACTAAAATCAAATGTTGGGGATCTGTGAAGGTCAAATGATGGGGCATTGTGAGCTGCACAAAATGGCGTTCTTAACTCAAAATGGCCCAAAATGCACGTACGTCAAGTTAGCACGATATAGACATTTTATTCGACGTCATGCACGCAGCTCAAAAATGATGAAAACCTTACATTGCAGATATTTCAACTTTGCCGTTTCGCCGAATCTCGACCACCAGTGTTGGCGTTTTACGATTATGAATCTCTCAAACTGTTGCTATTCCAAACGAGGAATCTGTAGATTCTGCCTCCGGCGGCGGCTGTGGCGCCCAGTATCGGCATTAGCAAACTGTTGGATTCGAGGAAAGAGCTTGGTGCTACTGCTGCTTGCTGGCTGGCTGGTTGGTTGATGGTAAATCGTGGTTAAGGTTAACGCATATAAAGTTGCTAAAGTTTCTCTGATTAAATGGTTTATTAGTTTGGAAGTCTTGGCCGCAGCCCCAACTCTCGACCCGACCATCATTGAGCCCTCGAGGTTATGGGGGGTTTGGAAAAAGTTGAGCTCTAAACAGGAAACTTGCACCACACTGCTTTCTCTGCGCCGAGGGAAATGAAAATCGCTTTTCCTATATCTTCATCGGCAACCTATGTTGGCAGTACGGGGTAAAGGAGCTTCAAGAGTGGTTTATAGTCACTAGGGCAAGTTTGGGTTTTGAGGGTATCCGCACGTTTACTGTTCAGCTTCGGCAGTGTGGAGCGTATCAGTTGTGTGTATACTATACCAAGACTGAAAAAGCTGAACATTAGCGGTAATGTATATCTTCATCTGCCGTTTTGGAAAGTTTGTACACTTTTCCCACCCAGATGCATAGCGACGCATCTTATAACAACTCCCACCCTAACTTCATACAATGTGGAGTAATTTTAGTGCCAACTTTGTGCTGTTAGTGGTGTATATATTTTAAAGTTTATTAAATTTATGAGCGATCAAAGATAGAGCGCATAAACTTTGAACAAGCAATAGAAATGCGTTAAAATGAGATTTATTCTTGTGAGCGTCCACAGAATCTGGGCAACACTGCAGTAGAAAATGCAATAGCGTCATAAAAGCAAAATGTATACAATGTCACCGGAGAAGGTAGGGAATTGAATTAACTTTGTATCGTGCAGAATGTTTTGCAGTTTCTTAGTTGATTAGAAGTACAACTAGGATGTGCCAATCCATTAACCCATAAATATTTATTCAATTTAAAGTCAAACGATAACGAAAACAAAATACAGATAGATATAAAACCAGTAACGCCAAACTCTACACTCTACTTATGCATATCCATCGGGAGCGAACCCCGGCAACAGCTGAAAATCTAATTTACTTAAAATCCCAAAGTCTATTCAACTTTTCTCCCAGCAAAACCTTAGCGTGTAACCTTCTTTCGAAAAAAAAAAATGCTGTCACGAAAAGGACGTCAGAGTTTGCCGAATCGAGTCCTCTGAATGAAAAGTAAGCACAGGAAAAGCCCAAAACGCGTCTCGCAGCATCATAAGATTAAGAGCAGGCAGTCGGGCGGTCTATGGGATGTAAATTTATCCCGGAAGGAGATTGAAACAAGATGAAACCAAAGTTTCTTTTTTTGCAGCTGCGAGTGGCTTCCTTTTATGCGCAAATAATGCTCATCAAACGAGGAAAATTTGGGAAAGAAGTGGTGGTATCTATTTGAAGTTTTAATCAACTTTCGATGATGAAATGGAAATTTAATTGGATTGGTTATACAGTACATAATTAGCAAGTGTTTTTTTGCTGGACAATTTCATTCGTTGTTAAATAACTAAACCGTTCTTATTATTGTTGATGTAAACCAAAAAAAAGTTCAACAATACAAAAAAATAAGACATCTGTGAATGGTTTGAAATTGAAATAACAAGTGTCTACCTACGTGAAAAAAGAGTAGTAAAATGCATTATACATTTGTACAATAAATAGCATGCTTCATCAGTGGTAAAACCATTTTTTTTTTTAATCTAAATTCCAACAAAGAAATAAAATTGACAAGATTATTTTTTTGCCTGCACTTTGATTTTTATTAATCTTCAGGAATATTTTCTATCGAATCCAAACATAATTAAAACTATCTAATTAAAAAATATTTTTGAAGTTTTTCATTATTAATTGCACTTTTCAAAAAATATACCAAGCGATGTTGCACCTCACATCACATCTTTTTAGCTAAATTATTACACAGTTGCGAATGAAATCACTATTTGGATGCTGAAATTCACTATAAAGTGCTCATGAGCTTAACAAAGATTAGTGATTCAAAAGGCTTTTTCCCCTCTCAGATTCCAAAAGCAAACCCAACTTCAGAGTGAGACTTTATCACATCAATGCATCACTTAAGTGCTACTAGAATTAATCTTGCATGTTTCTATCTTTTACTAATAGTCAAGTTTATAGAAATGTCACACGGAGAAAAAAGCGTTCCGAAAATCGTGAACAAATGTGCATGTTTTTGCGTAAAATAATTCATGTAATCGTGAACTCGTGCACGATTGTATAAACAAAAAACTACGTTTTCATGAACTGATGTGAAAAAAATCATGAACTAAAGTTCACGATTGTAAAGAAGCGTTACGTTACGTTTTTAAACATAATAATTGAAGAAATACCGAATCGAAGAAGCCTGGAATATTTGAAGATTGAAGACAATCGAAGTTACCTTTTAACAATTTGAGAAACGAAATACATTCTGGACTGAACATTCAAACTGAACAGTCGCTTCTTACCAAAATTATTACACTCAAAAAACCTTTCACCACATAGTTGCATGAAAATTCCAGTGGCTGCCAATTTTTAGCCCAAATCAATGTTTTACATGAGTCATGCAACAATCACCATGCATTCATGTCAACTCTTCTTGATTTTCACGCAGCATGCACACACACAACTATATGCCACGTGAAATTCATGTCTGAAAATTTGGAGGCGTGGCTTGCAGTCAGCTGAGTTTGGGTTTGCATGATTATAATGCAACCTTCGCATGGAAATTGGTATGGAAAAAAGTCATACACCATTTCATGCAACATTGTGGTGAAAAGTTGTTTGAGTGAGTGGTGGAAGGTGGTAGGTTGCATGAATTTCCTGTCTGAAAATTTCGGCTCGGTTGCCGATCGCCAACCTCGAAGATTTCAATCATCAGTTTATTCTCGGCGCTTGACTTGGCAAGAAGCCGATAAGCTTGAGTTTTCTTTGTAAAGCGCATTAAAAAAGTTCGAGAGTCGTTTGCTGTATTAATATTCCGTACCGGATGGTCAGTATTTTGCATTGTTTTTAAATAAATTTAACGCTAATTTGAGCTTCAATATTTTTCTTTCCAGGGGACGGAATCCGACCGGACATCACAATGTTGGAACTTTATGGTAGTCAATACAGTTGACATTGGAAGGTGGCACCAAATAATCAGGACCTAGATCAGGACAAACACCACTAAAAGTGTCTCCCGTTGGCTGCTGCTCTGCTGCAACGGGAAAATGAACCAAAAAGAACTGAAGCTCCGCGCCATTCATCGTGACTTGGTGAAAAATACGTCGACCATTTGCACCATGCCGTCCTCAAGAAGTTGCTGCAGTTGTTGTAAATTGATGGATTTTAAAGTGTTTTAGTGATTTACTTAGTGTGATAAGTGTTTTAAACGTTGTGTTCAAAGTTCAAAACGTTTTGAAAATAAATTATTTAAAATATCCAAGGGAGTATTATTAAATAAGAAGAATAAGAAATAATTTCATAAAAGAAAAATAAGCCGCAAAAAGCCGCAATAAAAGTCATGCAGTCTTCACGTGACGATCATGTGGATAACGCATGAAAGGTCATGCATATCTCACGTGAAGTTCATGCTAATTCCACCTGATGCGATAGTGAACAGCTATCACGGGTCGGCATGCTGATGGTTTCCTTCCACCGGGAATTCACGTCAATGTTGCATGATTACCAATATGGAAAAAAATCACCTATATGTTCATGCAGCTTTGTGGTGAAAACTTTTTTGAGTGTAGTTAAAAAACTGCATTTTGCCCACTACGGCTGGTCGATATGCTTAAAACTTTTAACACACAATCCAGAAAACTTTTAAATAAAAATTTTTATTAGCTCCAAATCCTTTTTTCACATTTAAAAAGTGTTCTTTAAATCGAGAACACATTCCCACGTTGTTCCCTGAAATCGTGAACAGTGTTCATGATTTCGATAACAAGCTAAGCGTTATGCTGCTGGCGTTACGATTTTTCGTGAACACCTGTTCACGATTTGCTTATTGTTCATGGAAATTGTTCATGGTACGTTTTCGTACCGTGGAATATCACCTTGTTCCAGATTTCGTGGCACATTGTTCACGATTTTCGGAACGCTTTTTTCTCCGTGGCAGCTCAACTGGGGATGTTCATGATTTACCGATGTCTCCTCTATGCACAGGAAATAAAGTTCATAGATCGACATTTCATTCATTCCACATTTCCTTCATCTTTTGACTCGAGGCACACAATTGACATTTTTCCAATTCGAGAGTACTTCTCTATTAGATTTCTATGGCTTGCATCATTCCGGAACTATAAATATATAGGGTGACCTCCTGACAACTGTACGGGAGGGGGGGGGGATGCAACTGATGTTCGGCACCATCAGCAGTAGTGTGGCAAAAGTATGATGCATAATATTTTGCCTTCTTCCCTCCGGGATCCTCCGCACTGAACCACAGAAGCCGCTTGCTTATCGAATCTACGAAATAAATTGTTATGACAATGTGAATTCTTATCACTTCATTCCTCTATCACTTTTATGGTGCTCTTTCGTTCACACTGGCATTTCTTTGGGTTCACTCGATGTGGGATTGTATGCAAGCATGCATCGCGCGAATATCGACAATACCGAGTGTTCAGTAGGGCTGCTGCTGGTGCCAGTCCTGTCTTGGTTTGTACTGCCGGTTTGGGGTGGTGGGGGTCCTGTATCCTGATGCTAACCAGCCACCCCAGTGCCGTATATGCAACAGCAGCAAAATACACTCTGGTGCACAGAAAGCACCAGGAAAGCGGAAATTCAAACTAAAATTTGTATGCCAAGAAAGTGACAGTGCATGGCACTGCAGATAGTGTGCTTCTGCTAGACATCATCAACAAATGAATGCATTCCTTCGAAATAGTGGATGAAAGATGCACACTGCACAATCCACGAATGCCCGGACTCAGCCTTTGAACTGAGTACAGATGGTTTCTCATGTTTTTGCTTACCATAATTTCAAATTTACTCGCTTCTCGTTCCATTTTGCTGGCTGGCAGGGCACTGTTTGAAAGCCGGCTGTCCTGACCCTGTGAGCGTCGTTCGAAGACATTCTTCAGCACATACATTTTCAGCAGCAGGAAGTCGTCCGAACAACACTATTGGTGCTGTGGTCTTATATTTCATATAAATTCTTCTCCGCACGAAGGCGACATCAATGGGATTTGTGATTCGGTGGCACTCATTGATGTTTTACAATACCGGATGCTTTCTCAACGCCACCCGGCGAGCAGATTTCAGGAAAAGTTAGCAAAGAACATCTCAAAGGACATGTGCAATGCCATATGTCAGTAGAATTGTACCACTCACACGAAATAGTGATCAATTTTCTAAAATGTTTTTTTTTTCATTCTGGAGACTTAATTGATACATTTTTATTGAATTGCACAACTCGAGGATAATGTCACTAAACGTTTCAGTTTCGTTACTTCGACGTCGTCGTGCTATCTTGTCGCACCCGCCATTTTGACGTTCCGAGAAAAACGCGTTTTAATGTTTGACCTTGAATATACAAAAACGAGAGCACGCAATGTAAACAGTAACAAACACGTTTTGTTTGGCTGACCATTCTGTGCATTGTCCCGAAGTTTGGTTGAAGTTGGTTGCTGGAGTCCCGAGTTATAATTACAAATGTTTACGGTAGTCTAGCTTGTACGTGCGACAAACGCATCCTGACTTTCCTGGCCTGAAATCCCTTTGGCCTTTTGTCGCACTTACATCAATTTTCATGGAGTGACAAGATAGCACGACAAGATGGAAACTACTTTCATATGTAAAGTGACAAAAATGCACGGAGTTTTTTCGGTTTTTGTTGATTATCTCAGGATTGAAATCGAATTTTGGGGATCTGTGAAGGTCAAAAGGTGAGGCATTGTGAGCTGCACAAAATGGCGTTCTTAACTCAATTTGGCCCAAAATGCACGTACGACAAGTTAGCACCAGGGCTGTGGAGTCGGAGTCGGAGTCGGAGCCGGAGTCGGTGGAGTCGGGTCTTTTTGGGGACCCGTAGTCGGAGTCGGAGTCGTCAAAACTCGAACAGCTGGAGTCGGAGTCGGAGTCGGAGTCGGCTAAATTTTATGAGCTGGAGTCGGAGTCGGAGTCGGAGCCGACAATTTTAGATAACCTGGAGTCGGAGTCGGAGTCGGAGTTATCTAAAATTTAACAAATTTTTTTTTATATTATTGTTCATTATTTATTACAATGCAGGTTAATTCACAAAACTTCTTATATTTTTAATTGTTTTTAAGTCGCATGCACTGCGTTGCCACTTTTTTCATTTTTTTTAAGAGATTTAGGCCGATGCAAATATTTAAAAAAGTTTTTGTCCCTCGGCCCTGGCCGAGGTCAAGGGGGGGGCAAAAAAATAAAAAAATATAAAAATTTAAATAACAAGCCATAGACTTCACATTTAAATGAAAAAAGTGTTTTAAAATGCATTTTACACTAGTTCAGTTGTTTTGCAATCATTAGTTTTCAAAAAATCTAAGATCTGACAAAAACAAAAATTTTATCGAAAAAAAAGATATTGCACCGAAAATTTTCAAAAAATCTTAAGATTTTTTAATAAACCCAAACATGCTAAAAATGATTTTAAACGCAGGAGAATGTATTTTAATTTGATTTCAGTTGGTTGCACTTGAATTTTCATTGAAATTTTGAAGTTTATTGTAAAAATATTTTTTTTGCCCCCCGATTTTTCGGGCCAATTTTGAAGGGGGGGGTGACAAAAACTTTTAAAAATATTTGTACCAGCCTTATCAGATGCCATTATGTTTTTGAAGCATTTTTATTGTGATTGGAATGCTCTAAATGTTTTATTTCGCTATTATCACTAAAGTATAACCTTTTAATCCTCTCTAACCCAAGTATGTAGTATCATAACTTAAAAAATAATAGACAATATTGGTTTTATTGACTGCATCCTTTTGCCTATATTGATGTACCTTTTCAATTCAAGTTTGACCAAATTTATCCAGTTCATTCTGAAAAAAGTACACACATAGCTCATTCTGACCACGGGAACCCCTCCCTCTAATCGTTTGAAGTTTGTATTGGAAAACTCGTCAAAATGTTTGGAGAAAAGCAACTGTTTCAGTTTTTACCGGTGGAGGGCGCAATAGTCGTCCAATCTTTATCAATTCTTCTGTAGAACCTGCATTAAATTTGGAACAACTTTCCCGAAGACACCATATTTTTAGGATTTTTTGCTGACAAATTATTAGCTTCCAAAAAGGACCGTTTTTGCGCGGCCTGCTCAAAGGGGCAACATAATAGGCGCACGTGCATTTAAAAATAATTGTTTCTAGGTAGTCCCTTTTTGGAAGCTAATAACTTTTCAGCAAAAAATCCTTAAAATATGGTGTCTTCGGGAAAGTTGTTTCAAATTTAATGAAGATAAGAGAATTGATAAAGATTGGACATTTTCCATACATTTTGACGAGTTTTCCCATACAAACTTCAAGCGATTAGAGGGAGGGGTTCCCGTGGTCAGAATGAGCTCAAATTTGGAATTTAGCCTAGTGATGGGTCAATCTATGATTTCAGGAGGTAGCCCCAAAAAAGCCCGGATTTGGACCACCCTAATGTACGTCTTAAATAAAAATCAATGGAGCTTTAAAAAAAAATCCAAGGTGACTTTGAGAGTCACTGTACTTCTGAGCAAATTGAATTAATATGTAAATCGATCATTTAGGCTAAGTTTTTTTCAATGATTTATAAAAAAATACAATTAAATATTTTTTTTAATAAATTAAATGTAAATTTTAGGTTATGTAAATAAATCCTTATTTACTTACATGACACGAATGCCACATTATGGTAAAGTGTCAATAATAAACTATAATAATAATAACTTATTTACTTACAAAATTGTTCTTCTAAAAATGCCTTCAAAACTGGATTTTTTTTTAAATTTATGTTTTAATAACGTATAAAACTTGTAACCTAGAAACTTTTTTTCCTTTTTGTGATTCGAACTTATTTTCCTTGAGAAAAACTTGACACTTAGAGTTGTTGTTGGTTTATTTATTTTCGGCAGCTTTAACCTACGCGTCCAGAGTTCGCCGGTTCGAATCCCGCGGCGGGTGCTCTAAAATTCTTTGTGTAAATATGGGTATTCGGCGCCGTCGCTCCGTGTCATACTTTCATACACTTAGGAGCCCAGGGCGGCGAAGTCCTTGTAGATAAAAAGAAGACACTAGTGGTTGGTACTAGCAATGGTGGCCGACAGCTATAAAGTCAACTTCGTTTTTTTTAACCTACGCGGTCATTCGCTGCCCCAAGATACTTAGAGAGTAATAAAATTATCCTAATTATGGTTTTTTTATAATATAATATGTAGTTAACTAATTTAAAAAAAAAAATAAAAAATGTGGAGTCGGAGTCGGAGCCAACAATTTGTTGAAAGCTGGAGTCGGAGTCGGAGTTGGAGTCGGCTAGAGTTGGTAGGCCGGAGTTGGAGTCGGAGTCGGAGTCGGTTGAAGCTGAAAGTCGGAGCCGGAGTCGGAGTCGGAGTCGGCTAAACTCCGAAAGCCGGAGTCGGAGTCGGAGTCGGAGTCGCTTGAAATATGACCCGACTCCGCAGCCCTGGTTAGCACGATGGCGACGACTTGATGTGTGATAGATTTGTACTCTCAGAACATGCAACGATCGAAAGAGATGAATTTCAGTGAATTCCTTGCCATTAAACAAAATTTGGAACATCGTCTCACCTTTCCCAAAACCAAGCTCCACAAGCTTGAGCTATTTTAGGACTCTGGATCAAAAATGAGCAAAATCGGTCATCATTCACCCATTGACACTCGAAGGTGAACTTTGTATGGAAAAAAATCGAAAAAATGTATGGGATATCCAGTTTGCTTACGGTTTGTTCTGCACGGTGCACTACTTCCATCCAAATATTCCCAAAAGTGAGATTCTTATTGAAAATTTAATGCTCTACAACTTTGTAGAACATTTAAAAAAAAAAGTGATTTTTGTATGAAAAACATTTTTTTCCACTCGAGTATCAATGGGTTAATCTCAACCAATTTCGCTCAAAATTTGCACAAATGGTTAAAATAACCCAAAAAACCGTTTTCCGCTAGTGGAGTAGGGGGTCCCATTTTCTGGGCACCCTAGTAGTCAGTCATCAATGAGACATGAGAAAATGATAACATGACTCTCGTTTCAATCAATCAGGCTCATATTTGAGGGAAATAAGAGTATAATGGATAAATTAGTGCTTAGATTGTGGACTTTGATTGTTCAGTATACATTCCAAAACTTTGTGAATCGTTAGGCATGAATTGAAAGTGATTTTTGACACATTTATTGAGAATTCACTCGAAACGAAACGGTATTCACTTACAGTGTAGTTATTAACGACCCCAGAGTTGTTTGATTGTTCCAGGCAACAATCACACTGACTATGGAAATTAAATTGACCTTTCTAACACCCTACAGTGTGAATCAGACCCGTATTGCAAAGCTATGCTATTTATTGAGTATTCACGATGAAAACAACAGCTGAAATAAAAGGTTATCATGAGCGAGTCCACGATCAGAGCATACCCATCTCGCATCATCGGGGTTAATCGAAACACAATGTTTGAAGTCTAAAAAAATCCAAAATCTTGAAATGTATGTAACTATGGCAAATTCAAATTAAATTTCAAAATTCAAGAAGCAGTTCTTGTGCCAATTCACAAAAGGGATATGATTATAACAAACCAGGAGTACTAAATTGCTGGTTTCGAGTTTGCTCAGCTGCTTGTTTTGGCGAAGCATTTTGCTGATTTAGGAACATTTTTTTGCGGATTTCAGCAAAAATAAACCAGAAAAATCTCTCTACTAATTTTCCGTGACAAAAATACAAAAAACATTTAAAAATTAAAACCAAAACTGTCTCACTGATGACTACTCTACCCTAATCCCACAATTGTCTAGCTACTGGCAGGCTACCCTATTCCTCACCCTGCCTGCACCAGCTGAAAAGGAAGTGTACCAACTGAACGAGCTGGCAGTTTGGAGACCATTCGCTGGTTTCGCTGGCTGGCTGGGAAACTAGCTTTCTCGTGGCACGCTGAATACAACAAGTCTCATTTGAATTTTTAATAAAAGACTCTTTTCACTGCTCATTTTACAAGATGTTTACAAATAAAAATAAATGTTAACTGTTTTTATTTGAGCTTTCTGTGGCACCAGGAGCAGCAACTCACGACGAGGTTTGCGAGGGCTCAGGGTGGGAGTCAACCAAAGTAGCTTTTCGCATTTTATACTTTATTGTATGCATTAAAGTTCTGGTTCTGGTTTTTTTTTCTGCTCCTCCCAACCGATTTTGCGGGATGGCATAAATTTGCTACCATACACAACCGAATGCGCCAAACTTACAGCAGCACAATTTTGGTGTGCGAGAAATTGTAAAGAATTTGGAAGCGGCTTGGAAATAATTGAACGCATTTACCAGAAGCTTACAAAAAACTTTGATGGTTTCTCAGCTAACCGTAAACTTTTCTAAGCTCACATGAATATATATTATAAACGGGTTTTTTTTTGGAACTAATCTTGCCAGATAATCGTTTGCAGATGGGACTCTAGTTAATTTCCATATCATTCTGAGATTGTTGATTTGATGAACATTATAAATTTGTTTACTTTCGCCATGATTTAACAATGACATAACATTGCTGTTCAGGTAGTAAATCACAAACTAATGAAAACGATAGGCAAAATGAATGCATCGGCCCGAAGTGGTGTTATCAGGGCTGCGGTTCTTCGATTTGCGTCGTTTGCCATGCCACCAAAATAAACAAATTAGATGAAATCTCTATCAGAGTTCATTTTTCATTTTCCGTTCCTCCCCGCATTGCCGTTTGCTGGATGCACTCTTCTAGGAGACTCAGTTATCAGGCAGCAATAGGCACAAATAGTGGTTGACGAAAAAAGCTCCAGTATCAGTAATGACAGACCACCGCAGCGAGGAAATTGTGTGATTGTCTGATTTAGGGGTGGCGGTTTGCTCTTATTTTTTTTTAAATTGTCGAGTGAAATTCAAAATTGATCAATTGTTAGATGCAAATAGCATGTTTTATGCAGTAAAAAAACTCTACACATAACAGCATTTTGAGCATCCCTAATGCACTTGCAAAAGCCATCCAGAATCATCAGGGCCCGAACCACTGAATATATGCAGCAACCCCATAGACCTTCAACCAGCAGCCCCAGCGCGCTGCTATCAAAGGACTCGTTTTCGGTGCTAGTTTTCTGATAACACCTCGACCTCACCAACTCTCATCGTCACTAGCAGACTATATATAAAAAACAGAGTAGAGCATCATCACTTTTTGCCCTGATGCACCAAAAAATACACTGCGAGAAACCTGAACTTTAGCAATTTAATTACAGTGTCAAAATGAAATTTTACCTGTCTCGTGATGAACTCGAGCTTCTCACTACTCACAAGCACATCAAATGTCCATGTCCAGAACGTCAGCTGAATGACGAGAACATGTAGTAGTAAGGTGACCTGTGGGCGATTGGAAAGATGTTTACGGGATGAAAAGAGTGTGCAGTTTCTAGTTTGGGGTTATATTATGCTTCACACAAAGGTAGCTTGATCGATTTGAGATTGGCTATTAAAAATGTTCTACAGATTCGACCTTTTGATGAAATCAGAATTAAAATAGTCGATATCTTGGGTTAATTTGCAATACATCGCAAAAGCCATCAACGTGACACTTGTCCGACACTTGTTTGTTCGACTTTTTCTCTGAAACAAATCAAATTTTCGTTGTTTGGAAGTAAAGAACATGTTCAGGACGTGCAGATTAACAATTTAAAGTATATTTATAGTTGATAATTCCTACATTGACCAAGAATCGATCGAAAAATGGCTCTGTTTACTAATGGCTTTTAGGACCTGTTCAAAACTAACCCGATATATGTGAATTCCAACAAAAATATTAAAAAGTAGAATTTTCGAGAGATATTTTTGCCCAAAAACGTACCACAACTTTAGACAGCTACCAAATTCACTGGAAATTTTCCCAAAAAAAAAAACACATTTTTCAAATAATCATAACTCCTTGCCATTTCAACCCATTTCAGCTGTCTAGGACGCAAATGAAAGATTATTAGTTTGCCCCTGGGTGCTGAATAGTGGTTCGCAAAACGGCCTCAATTTTGAACTGTCAAAGTGGAACCAATTTACGGTTCGCCAAAAGTAGAGCGTATTGCTATCGATCATGATTTTTTTTTTTTTTGCAAGAATTAAAAATGTGTGGCTTTTGGAACCTGGAGGTGAAGTCAAGAAATCTTTAAAAAGTTGAAGGCGAGACCGTCATTTTTTTTATAATTATGAATGGAAGTCGTTTACGAAGTCGATGCGGTTGTAGCCATCCAGAAGCTGTCTTCATTGTTTGATTCCGTTAGAAAACCTACTGGTTAAGTGAAAATCTGATCTGTTTGTTTGATCAGCTTCGCTAGAATTAGAGATGTTTTTTCGCTGGACCAGGAAGAGCTGCAAGATTCCAAAATCAGCCAGAGAATTTATATTCGTCACCCGTAAAAAAAACTCTTCTAACCGATCAAAACTTAAAACACACACAATTTTCCAGCAAAATATGCACAAACACATACAAAATAAAACACATACTATTGATTATAAACCAGCTCATTTTCCAGTAAGAAAAAAGTCATACTTATGCTTGAACTCTCCTACTTTATAGATGTAAACAAAGTGGGATCATTCGGAAATCACGTTACTCATTCTCTCTATTCATCACAGCCAAATTTTTGAAAAAGTCGTGTGAAAATTTCAAAAGCGTTTTTACCGTGTCTGAACCAAAGAGCCTATGTCTAAAAATATTTTTATCGGATTCCTTGGAAAATATGATATGATTTTTTGATATGAAACTTTTCGACGCGCTACGCGCAAAAACGAAAATATGCCGAAAAAGGGAAAAAACAACTTTCTCACTAAAACTGTGCTGCCCCTGATCGCATAAATGTCTCATATGCATTTTCATCGATTTCGAGTTCTTGGTGCAGTTTGGTTCAAAATTGTGTGCTCTTTGAAAAGAGCCTATAACATCCAGTACTTTGCTCTAGAAATCAGAAGGAAATCCATTCTTTTCGTGAAAACTTAATACGTAGCCTTATGTATGGGACAAACTTCAAATGCGTTTTTCTCAGATTGCTGTTTTTGCATATGGGACATTAATGCGAACATGGGCAGTGTGAAAATTTTAAAATTTACAATTACACCTTTAAAATTAAATTGTGCCTTATCAAACGGGAATTGTCTCTACAGCAGCATCCGATTATTTGCCTTGAGAATAAAACTATAACCCTTAAAAACATTATGCCATTGGTCGCAACGCTTGCTTGGAGTGCATCATAGACCTTATACCTTCCCAACAACCGTTCAACTCCAAGCGAAACTAACTTGGGGACACCGTGGAGATTTTCCCTTGTCCCCTTAAATAGTGGAGCATCAACACTTCCCGTCTTCCAAATCCCTTTCATTGTCCCAAGTGCGCGATGGCGATGGGAGCGGCCGGCAATGGACGGCTGTCATGGTGGTGAAAATCTGGTTCAGGTGGAATTGGTTCTATTCCCAATTATCAATCCTAGGCAACTTGGGCTTAGACAATCATTACTTCACATGGCGAAATCCAGTCTGCAATCCGCTAAAATCACCATCTCCTAGCGAAGCGAAGCGATAATTTTAAAATATACAATTTGGGTACCAAAGCTTTTGTAATTGAAGGACGTAACTTTTGTTATAGGTAGGGTTAGTGAAATTTCACGATTTCGCGGACAGCGTGAAATCCGCGAAATTTGGCTTTTTCCGCGAAATCCCGTGAAATTTTATGTTTGTGTGAAAATGTAACGATTTTTCATAAAATAACTTGTCAAACTTAAAAAGGAAATAAAAATAATGATATGAACTACTGTAGAATTAAGCGAGTGAATACCCTGGTTTTATTACTAATAAAGGGTTAATGATTTTTGACGTAGACGGCGTGAAAATCGTGAAATTTATCAATTTTCTCGAATCATTGAATGCAAATATGGGCAAAAAAAAATTAAAAATATAAATATTGAAATAACAAGCCATAGTTTCAACATTTGCATAGAAAAAGTGTTTTAAAATGCATTTTAAACTAGTTCAGTAGTTTTGCAATCATTAGTTTTCCAAAAATGTAAGATTTGACGAAAACAAAAATTTTAGCAAAAAAAAAACATTTTGCGATAACAAACATCGAAAATATTCAAACATTCGAAAGATTTTTAAATCAACCCAAACATTCTTAAAATGATGCAGACAAAAACTTTTAATAAAATTTGTACCAGCCTTACAACTTAATAAATATTTCATCCAAAAATTAAAGAAATTTTATTAGTTTTCAATTAAAAAGCTAGATTATATATGTGTGTCAAGTTGATATGAACTATTTGAAGAAATGTTGAGATTTTTGAGTTTTTTAGAAATTAACAAAATTTAGTAATATTTTCATTCGCTGCAGCGCCGTACCTAGGGGTTGGCGCAGTTGGCGACCGCCAAGGGCGCCAGCCCTTGGGGGGCGCCGAAATCGATGATTGTACAAAATTTTCATGTCAACTATAACATCCTCATTAGATATTTGAAACATAAAGGGCGCCGAATTATGAAATAGAATTTCAAATAACTAGATAATTTGGTTTAAAATATTTAAAAAAAATATTTAGGGGCGCCAAAATCAATTTGAATATTAATGAATATTTCTATCGAAATGTTTTTTGAAAATTCCTACCTATATTTATTTTTTCATCAAAGAAGGGGCGCTCAAGTGGCAGAAAGTTAAAGAAGTTCTAGTACCTAGAGCAACTCAAAATAAATACACGTTTAAGTTTGGACCGTTGTATAATGCAGTTTAAGTCATACCTTCCAGACTAAAAAAATGTCCAACTATACGTTATTTTCACGTTAATTTGGCTGTGAATCACAATCAGCCAAATTGTGAAAAAATAAGGTCATATTTTGAGCTTCTTTTAAATAGGAATTATTTTAACATTAAAATATATACCTTTCTTTTGAAATTTTTACGTTCTCGAGCAAGGGTCCTGATTGCTCAAAATCAACCACTCCATTCGCGAGCACAAATAGCAGGCGACGCGATACTGCCCTGATGAATTCCTACTGTTTGTCACTTTCACACCATTCGCTCCCGTACACTCTCTCTTCTACTCTTCTTCTCTCTCTGATCGGCTCATTCTCCGAACGGCTCAGGCAGGCCGAACGTCACCGATCACTTTGAACTGAAAACATTTTTTCTCTGATGCGTTATACTCATTGATTTGGGTTGCCTAAAATCAATGTTATCAGTTAAATTGTGCATTTATTTTGATTTCATAACATAATAGACACCTTTCAAAGAAACTTCCACCAAGAAAAAATCAAATTGATGGCAAACTGAGGGCGTGAAGACAAAAAGACTGCCGAGCTGGCATTTTGTGAGAATTGCTCTTCGCTGAGCATGGTAGTGTGTAAGTGTCGTCGAGCGACGGAGTAGGCAAAATTTTCACGATGTATTTGTTCGCTGAGTGAACAGTTCGGGCCACTCGCTGGCTGCTTGCGAGTATCATTCGCTCATGAATGCTAGCGGGTTAGAATAGGCGACGAATGGATAGGCGATGAGTGAGTGGTTTCTGTTCATTGAACTGAAAATCAGGACCCTTGTTCTCGAGTAAAAAAATTGCCTTTGAAATAGTTTCAGCTCGATTTCCCCTTTTTTTTTTAATAAACTTCGTGCATAGAAATTTACATACTCTTTTTCAAAATGCTAGAGTTTTTAATGTGGAAAACTGCTGTAAATTTTCACCGATAAGACCAACATCATTTGTTCAGAGCGAGTTGTGGCGCTTTAACCACGGCAAATGTAAAAACAAAAAAATAATATTTTATCGAGGTTTAAAAACATTTGTATAGTTTTGCGCAAAACATATTTTTCTGAAATATAAAATTTAATTTTACGAATTAAAAATTAATCAATGAATACTGATGAAAATAAGATCAATGCAAAACATAATTAAAACAAATAAAATTATGAAATACGGACAAATTACTCGTCAATCCTTAGAAATTTTGGAAACTTCTGATTACAAAACAACAGGACAGGTGCATAATGCATTTTAAAACACCTTTTTAAATTTCAAAAAATATTTGCAAAGGCCTAAATTGATTTTGACGAAATTTTATACTTCAATGAACTAAGCTTGCTGGGATTCCTATCTAGATAGAACAAGATAGCTCACGGGCATCGAGTTATTATTTTTTTTTCAATTTTGAAGAAGGATTTTTTTCTTTTTTCGTTGTAATTAACAAAATAAAATCCAAAGCTAAATCAGCTAATTATTTTACGAATCCGGGAAAGTTCTTTGCTTATACAATCAAATACTAGATCAGATCAAATTATGCAGGCTTAGATATATAAATTTAGCTGACAAGTTATAGCAAAATTTATCATTATTGAGCATTTAATTCTGTGCATTTATCTGAAAAATAAATAAAAAAAAACAAAAACCTGCTATCATTATCGATTTTATGAAATCTGAGAAAATATTCAGCCAACTTAACTCCTATAATAAAATTTCAATTCAACCTATCTTATATTATCTGAAAAATTAAACATAAAATAACTGTATTTATGAATTTGACCATATTTAGGTCTCCAATTGCAATTATAAAATCAAAACTCATATTGAAGCAATCATTGAAAATTAATATCAATTTATCCAAATGCTTGTAAATTTGGGAGGGGCGCCAAATTGATGTTTTGCCAAGGGCGCCGTAGACCCAAGGTACGGCTCTGATTCGCTGTATTAAAAATTTTAGTGCTATTTTATTTGAAAGGTATAGTTTTGAAAGAAATTAAAAGAATCAAGCTGTTTTATTCAAAATAAAATTAAGGGTTTTTTTTTATCTTTGGAATCATATTTTAAAAATATAAATTTTTTTTTTTTGGACCTGTTAAATTTTAACGATATTTGTTTATTTGGGTGGATGATTGATTCCCTTGAAAGTTAAAAAATACTCCTTTTTTGTTTTCTCTTCTCATTTAAAATAAAAATTTGGATTTTGTTGAAAATTATATTATTTTTGCAAAATGTTTATAAATTTAGTTTTTGACAAATGAGCTAAAACCCTTAAAAATATGTTTAATGGGATAAATGACGCAGAAAATTCTATTTATTTTACACATTTTGACTGGACAAATCTAGCTTTTATATGAAATTCAATAAAATGTAAAATGATAGAACAGAAGCAAAAAATTAGCGAAAACATTTGAGCTTTGTTAGTCGAATATTAAAAGAGCAGTTCAGTAAATGAGAATACGCGTGCCCTACATTTTGTTTCAAAATATATATAGAGCCCATCCAATAACCAGGAGGATTTTTTTTTTTTGAAAATTGCAAGATTTTTTTTGTCTTATTCAAATTTAGTAAAGATTTTTTTACATAATAATACATAATGAAGCATAAAAAGTAGTTTCTGTGATTTAAACATAGGATTTTCAGAGTTATTTTAACATTTTTCAAGTTCCGCGAATTTTGCGTGAAATTTAGTGTTTTGAAATTGAGGTCCCCGTGAAATTTGCAATTTTCGAGCGTGAAAAATCACTAAGCCTAGTTATAGGTCATCGCTTAAATTTTTAAAGTTATCGTAGTTTTAGTGAATAATATTAATTTTTTCTCGTTTTCGTAATTTTCCCATTTTTGCGCGTGGCGCGTCGAAAAACTTGTTTTTTTTTATTTTCAATAAATCATATCTCGGGAACAAATGCAAACGAAATTTCTGTATGAACGTACTACGGAAGCAACATATTTAATACCTCAATAGGGAACGTCTATGTTAAGAGCTGTGTTTTCATTTTTTTGGCTTTATTTGCGGTCCCAAAAATCTCCCAAACTTAAAGTTGGTTGGATTGATTAAGTCTTCGATTGGCGCAAAGCGATTGAAATTGGATTTAAAATTACTATGGGGTAATTCTCCGCCAACTCACACAGCAGTTGCCCCGACCCCTCTTCGATTTGCGTGAAACTTTGTCCTAAGGGGTAACTTTTGTCCCTGATCACGAATCCGAGGTCCGTTTTTTGATACCTCGTGACGGAGGGGCGGTACGACCCCTTCCATTTTTGAACATGCGAAAAAAGAGGTGTTTTTCAATAATTTGCAGCCTGAAACGGTGATGAGATAGAAATTTGGTGTCAAAGGGACTTTTATTTAAAATTAGACGCCCGATTTGATGGCGTACTCAGAATTCCGAAAAAACGTATTTTTCATCGAAAAAAAACACTTAAAAAGTTTTAAAAATTCTCCCATTTTCCGTTACTCGACTGTAAAAAATTTTGGAACATGTCATTTTATGGGAAATTTCATGTACTTTTCGAATCTACATTGTCCCAGAAGGGTAATTTTTTCATTTAGAACAAAATTTTTCATTTTAAAATTTCGTGTTTTTCTAACTTTGCAGGGATATTTTTTAGAGTGTAAAAATGTTCTACAAAGTTCTAGAGCAGACAATTACAAAAATTTTGATATATAGACATAAGGGGTTTGCTTATAAACATCACGAGTTATCGCGATTTTACGAAAAAAAGTTTTGAAAAAGTTGGTCGTCATCGATCATGGCCGTTCATGATCACCCGCGACAGACACGGACGACGAAACAAAGAGAAACGCAAAAAGTAACTTTTTCAAAACTTTTTTTCGTAAAATCGCGATAACTTGTGATGTTTATAAGCAAACCCCTTATGTCTATATATCAAATTTTTTGTAATTGTCTGCTCTACAACTTTGTAGAACATTGTTACACTCTAAAAAATAACCCTGCAAAGTTAGAAAAAACTCGAAATTTTAAAATGAAAAATTTTGTTCTAAATGAAAAAATGACCCTTCTGGGACAATGTAGATTCGAAAAGTACATTAAATTTCCCATAAAATGACATGTTCCAAAATTTTTTACAGTCGAGTAACGGAAAATGGGAGAATTTTTAAAACTTTTTTAGTGTTTTTTTCGATGAAAAATACGTTTTTTCGGAATTCTGAGTACGCCATCAAATCGGGCGTCTAATTTTAAATAAAAGTCCCTTTGACACCAAATTTCTATCTCATCACCGTTTCAGGCTGCAAATTATTGAAAAACACCTCTTTTTTCGCATGTTCAAAATAGGAAGGGGTCGTACCGCCCCTCCGTCACGAGATATCAAAAAACGGACCTCGGATTCGTGATCAGGGACAAAAGTTACCCCTTAGGACAAAGTTTCACGCAAATCGAAGAGGGGTCGGGGCAACTTTTCCCGATTTCGTCTGAGTTGGTAGAGAATTACCCTATGGTGAAAATCACATTTTTACAAAAAAAAATACCTTAAAAAAATCATATTTTATTATTTCATGAGTCTAAAATCAAATCTATGCCATTTCCCCATAAATCCCCAAGATGTATTTAACCTTTGGGAAGTCGCGCAAAAAAAAACTACAAGAGCAGTCGCGTGGTGTACTTTGTGCACATGTCAGATATTTTAAAATAAATCGAATATAATTCCAAATAGGAAGAAACAATGTTCTACAAAGTTTTTAATTTCACCAACAAGAATGTCATCAGATATCTAATCACCATCCAGAATAAACCGGTGGCCCTCGGGGATGTTCCGAAGAGAGGACATTTCCGAAATTCTGGTCCGCAAGGCATGATGGGTGTCAAACTTCATAATTTTCAACGACAATTCTCAATATGAACATTTCAAGTGTCAGAGATGATCTTGTGACCATCCGGATTAACCTTGTAGCCCCTGAGGACTTCCGAAACTCTGGTCCACAAGGCATGATGGTTGCAAAACATTATCTCTTTAAATTAAAATGTAATAAAAGCTTTTCAATTCTGTATTCAGGACAATAAACTAAAAAGTGAAATAAAACATTAATTAAATCACTCTTACGTATTTTGTGAATTTGTCACATAATGCTAGATTGTTATCAAAATAGCAAAATCTGAGTTTTCAATGTTAAAAAAAATAACTATAGATTCTCATATTTCTTCGATTATTATTATTTTTGGCTCATCGGAATGGTTTGACAATAAAGGCGGATATATCTACAATTAAATTGCGTACCGTCACCTGCGACGAATCAGAAAAGGGACAGCAGTTTTTGGGCTTCAAATTTGGAAATCGATAGACTGAATTCTATGATCTCTGTTCTCTGTCTGTTCTAAATAAAACTAATCAAAAATATAAAAATACTGTTCCACAATATGCCTAACATAGGTGTTCCGAACCAGAAGACAATATTAGATACACATCTATAGGGTGATGATTGTCGAGAATTTTATTTCCCGGGAATCGAGAGTTGATTTTTGCTATTTTCCAGTTTTTTTATGTTTAAAATTCTGCTTTCTCGTTGTAAACAAAAACTTGTTAGAAAATTTTAATTCGAATGTAAAAAAAATCTTAAATATGATTCCCTAAGATGATAAATAATGACCCATAGCAACATTTTGAGTTCTACTTTTCTTCGCTAGGACAACTTTAAATTTTACGTGAATAAATATTTACAGTACTTACGGAAAATTAAATATACACTAATTATCTTAACATTCTAATCTCACCAAACCCTAACGCAGCCAATCTTTCGAAGGGATCCTGGAGAGTGGCTTAGGTTAGATTACGCCTAGCTCTCTTCTTGTCATTTATTAACATTTGTAGTGCACCATTGCATTAGAATGCATTGAAACATCATAAGCGTTAAAGCGGCCAGGCCTACTGCGTAAAGTCGTATCGCAGAGATATGATTCGTTGAAGTGGGTTGAGTTTGAGCACGGAGTGTTTGAACAACAAAACAATTCTGAATCGACAGGGGAAGGAAGAAGCGTGGGGCACACCACCATGGACACTATTTGCCGTGGTTATTGCGCCACAACGCGCTCTCTGTAACAGTATTCCAAATTCCAGTCAAAACTAGGTGAGCTTTGACTGGAGTCATGGCCTAGTGGTTAGCATTTTTGCTTACCAATCCAAAGGACGGGGGTTTGAACCCCGCTTCGAGCGACTTTAATTTTTCGTTCATATTCATCATTTCAAATTTTTGTGTTCTTAACTTTCTCGTTGGGAGCAGATGGGAATCGAACCCAGAACCATTCGCTTTCAAAGCGAACACCGTAACGAATCAGCTACGGCCGCTCCTAACAATAACAATAATCTGTATACAATATAAGTAACCCAGTGTTTCTGATTGGCTATATAATATTTTGCTTCAATATTTATAAGTTTCAGAATTCCCGGGAGTCTCGACCAAATTTCCCGGTAATCGAGATTTCCAAAAATATCCAATTTGCAGGAAAATTTTTCAAGTAATATTACTCAAAAAAGAGGTTATATTCAACCAACCTTCCAAAACTTTCCAAAATTCAACATTTTTTTTTTGCTGTATATTGATCACGATGTTCACTTTGATTTTGATTTTGATATTTGGAAATTTTACAAAAATGCATATCATCTCTGACACTTTAAATGTTCATATTGAGGTTTGCCGTTGAAAATTATGAAGATTGACACCCATAATTGCTTGTGGACCGGATTTCCGGAAATGTCCTCTCTTCGGAACATCCCCGGGGCCACCGGGTTAATCTGGATGGTGACAAGATCATCTCTGACACTTGAAATGTTCATATTGAGGTTTGCCGTTGAAAATTATGAAGTTTGACACCCATCATGGCTTGTGGTCCGGATTTCCGGAAATGTCCTCTCTTCGGAACATATCCGGGGCCACCGGGTTAATCCGGATGGTGACAAGATCATCTCTGACACTTGAAATGTTTATATTGAGATTTGCCGTTGATAATTATGAAGTTTGACACCCTTCATGGCTTGTGGACCGGATTTCCGGAAATGTCCCCTCTTCGGAACATCCCCGGGGCCACCGGGTTAATCCGGATGGTGACAAGATCATCTCTGACACTTGAAATGTTTATACAGCCATTCCACGTCAAACAGGAAGTCTCCAAATCAAAAGTGCTCCGATTTGGCTCAAATTTGGAGTGGGGGTTCTTTGGCCCAAATAATTAGACCCGTATTTTTTTGTTTGGCGATTAGGGTGGTCCTATCCGAAATAGGGTGGTCCAAAAAATTGCGTTTTTCGTCGATTTTCGCAAAAACCACATTTTTCAAAAAATCATATCTCCGGAACGGCTGAACCAATTTTGGAGCGCCACAATTCAAAAGAAAGGTTATTAGTTGGGCTTTTAAGGAAAAATATGTTGAGGTCCAAAAAAACTAGCTGAATATTTGAAAAGGTCCTATGAAAATTTCATTTGCCGATTTCAAGGTCTCGGGACCAAAGAGCCCATGTCTGAAAATATTTTTCCCTGATTCCTTGTAATATTTTACATAACATATAAAAAAATTGCGAATATCCATTAACACGTTTCGGAGATATGATTTTTTAAACATAAAAACTGGGTTTTTTCGACGCGCCGCGCGCAAAAACGGGAAAATGACGAAAACGGGTAAAAATCAACTTTTTTCACTAAAACTGCGATAACTTGAAAATTTCAGCGATGACCTATACATGTTTGGGTACCAAAATTTTCGTAATTGAAAGACGCAACTTTTGGTACCTAGACATGTATAGGTCATCGCTGAAATTTTCAAGTTATCGCAGTTTTAGTGAAAAAAGTTGATTTTTACCCGTTTTCGTCATTTTCCCGTTCTTGCGCGCGGCGCGTCGAAAAAACCCAGTTTTTATGTTTAAAAAAACATATCTCCGGAACGTGTTAATGGATATTCGCAATTTTTTGATATGTTATGTAAAATATTACAAGGAATCAGGGAAAAATATTTTCAGACATAGGCTCTTTGGTCCCGAGACCTTGAAATCGGCAAATGAAATTTTCATAGGACCTTTTCAAATATTCAGCTAGTTTTTTTGGACCTCAACATATTTTTCCTTAAAAGCCCAACTAATAACCTTTCTTTTGAATTGTGGCGCTCCAAAATTGGTTCAGCCGTTCCGGAGATATGATTTTTTGAAAAATGTGGTTTTTGCGAAAATCGACGAAAAACGCAATTTTTTGGACCACCCTATTTCGGATTGGACCACCCTAATCGCCAAACAAAAAAATACGGGTCTAATTATTTGGGCCAAAGAACCCCCACTCCAAATTTGAGCCAAATCGGAGCACTTTTGATTTGGAGAGTTCCTGTTTGACGTGGAATGGCTGTATATTGAGATTTGCCGTTGAAAATTATGAAGTTTGACACCCTTCATGGCTTGTGGACCGGATTTCCGGAAATGTCCCCTCTTCGGAACATCCCCGAGGCCACCGGGTTAATCCGGATGGTGGCAAGATCATCTCTGACACATTAAATGTTCATATTGAGGTTTGCCGTTGAACATTATGAAGTTTGACACCCTTCATGGCTTGTGGACCGGATTTCCGGAAATGTCCCCTCTTCGGAACATCCCCGGGGCCACCGGGTTAATCCGAATGGTGACAAGATCATCTCTGACACTTGAAATGTTTATATTGAGATTTGCCGTTGAAAATTATGAAGTTTGACACCCTTCATGGCTTGTGGACCGGATTTCCGGAAATGTCCCCTCTTCGGAACATCCCCGGGGCCACCGGGTTAATCCGAATGGTGACAAGATCATCTCTGACACTTGAAATGTTTATATTGAGATTTGCCGTTGAAAATTATGAAGTTTGACACCATTCATGGCTTGTGGACCGGATTTCCGAAAATGTCCTTCTTCGGAACATCCCCGGGGCCACCGGGTTAATCCGGATGGTGACAAGATCATCTCTGACACTTGAAATGATTATATTGAGATTTGCCGTTGAAAATTATGAAGTTTGACACCCTTCATGGCTTGTGGACCGGATTTCCGGAAATGTCCCCTCTTCGGAACATCCCCGAGGCCACCGGGTTAATCCGGATGGTGGCAAGATCATCTCTGACACATTAAATGTTCATATTGAGGTTTGCCGTTGAACATTATGAAGTTTGACACCCATCATGCCTTGCGGACCGGAATTTCGGAAATGTCCTCTCTTCGGAACATCCCCGGGCCACCGAGTTAATCCGGATGGTGACAAGATCATCTTTGACACTTGAAATGTTGATATTGAGATTTGCCGTTGAAAATTATGAAGTTTGACACCCTTCATGGCTTGTGGACCGGATTTCCGGAAATGTCCCCTCTTCGGAACATCCCCGGGGCCACCGGGTTAATCCGGATGGTGACAAGATCATCTCTGACACTTGAAATGTTTATATTGAGATTTGCCGTTGAAAATTATGAAGTTTGACACCCTTCATGGCTTGTGGACCGGATTTCCGGAAATGTCCCCTCTTCGGAACATCCCCGGGGCCACCGGGTTAATCCGGATGGTGACAAGATCATCTCTGACACTTGAAATGTTTATATTGAGATTTGCCGTTGAAAATTATGAAGTTTGACACCCTTCATGGCTTGTGGACCGGATTTCCGGAAATGTCCCCTCTTCGAAAATTCCCGGGGGAAATGTCCTCTCTTCGGAACATCTCCGGGCCACCGGGTTAATCCGGATGGTGGCAAGATCATCTGTGACACTTGAAATGTTGATATTGAGATTTGCCGTTAAAAAGTGTCAAAGATGATCTTGTGGACCGGATTTCCGGAAATGTCCCCTCTTCGGAACATCCCCGGGGCCACCGGGTTAATCCGGATGGTGGCAAGATCATCTTTGACATATTAAATGATCATATTGAGGTTTGCCGTTGAACATTATGAAGTTTGACACCCATCATGCCTTGGGGACCGGAATTTCGGAAATGTCCTCTTTTCGGAACATCCCCGGGCCACCGGGTTAATCCGGATGGTGACAAGATCATCTCTGACTTTGAAATGTTTATATTGAGATTTGCCGTTGAAAATTATGAAGTTTGACACCCTTCATGGCTTGTGGACCGGATTTCCGGAAATGTCCCCTCTTCGGAACATCCCCGGGGCCACCGGGTTAATCCGGATGGTGACAAGATCATCTCTGACAATTGAAATGTTTATATTGAGATTTGCCGTTGAAAATTATGAAGTTTGACACCCATCATAGCTTGTGGACCGGATTTCCGGAAATGTACTTTGTGCACTAACCCAAAAACACTATTTTAAAAAATATATTAAAAATAGTTTTAACTATACAATGTCTTAGGTCAACTTGTTTCCGTAAGTAAAAAGGTTTATCTTGAGCATATATCAAGGCTACGGCTTGATTGTTTCATGAAAAACAATTGTTTTTCGAAGTTTCCCAAATCTGGTGCACAAAGTACACTAGCGCGACAAAAAAGATTTGTTTTGAATGAAAATTTTCTACAAGGGGGGGGGGGGGGGTGGTCGAGATTTCAAAAAACTGTCCACGTGGTTTATGAATGGCCCCGAAAATTGATTTTCGGTGAAAAGGCATTTTCTGGGAAATTATTTTTGGTATTAAAGAATATGGAGATGCGGGGATACCCGAGCAGGGGTAAATAACACGGGAATACCAAATTTTGGTATTACTTGGGTAAATAACAGGGACCAAAATGTGCCCTTGGTTGCCTAGTAATAGATGGTAAAATACCATGAAATCATACCAAAGTCTTGTATGTGGAAGGGCACAACAATACCAAACCATGTTATTCCAAGGGTAAAATAATACCTCAAAATAAAACCATTTCAATACCAAGTTGAGGTCTTCTGGATTTTTGAACATTGCTTGAATACCAAAACTTGGTATTGCCATGGTTTAATTTTTAGGTATTCCCGCGCCCTTGGAAAATCAGATTTTGGTATTCCTGTGGTCTTCCACATACATGATTTTGGTGAGATTTCATGGTATTTTACCATCTATTACTGGACAACCAAGAGCACATTTTGGTCGCTGGTAATTGCATAAGTAATACCAAAATTTGGTATTTTCATACCATTTTTAGTGCAGCAGTTGCAGTTAGTGAAAAAACGGAAATGAACCATATGCAACAGCCAAATCTACTCACCTGATGATTCCATGTTGTTCTTAGTGATATTCTTCACCACATCGAATGCATTTGTCATTGATGAACGGCCTGTGCTTGAAATTCTTGAAGATTCTGAAAAATAACAAGATTGAAAAATAAGTGTTATTAAAATGAAACTGGATTGAAACTCACCAAAATTCTATAATCTGTCGATTTACTCGTTTTTCAAAGTATTTGAACTTAGAAAATTTTCAACGTTTAGAAAAAAAAAATTAGTGGGTATATAAAAAAAATTAAAATCAGCTTTAACATTCTTGGGTAACATGTCATTTTAGCGCAAAATTTATTATCTTGTCAAAATTTATAAAAAATTTCCCATAGTTTTAGAGGAATTTGATGAAACACTTCAATACCAAAATAATACCAAAATGTGCCATCCTGACTTAGAAAATTTTCCACAATTTCAAGTCATTTCTTTAGAGGGTATATCAAAAATGTTTAAAAACAAGTTTGAAATTTCCGGTTTTCAATGAAAGCCTTCGCTTTGAGCCATCATTTTAGCGCAAAATTAATTATTTTGTCAAAATTGGTCAAAATTTTCCCATAGTTTCAGAGGAATTTGATAAAACACTTTAATACCAAAAGAATACCAAAATGTGGTGTCCAACCATTGACAAATTCGGCAATTTTTCAATATCAAAACAATACCTTAAATTGGTATGATAGCACATTTTGCTCTTGCATAATCCTTAAGACAAATTTTAAAGGGTCCAGGAATACCAAAATTTGGTATTTATACCAGAGAAAGGTATTATTACGCATTTCCCTTGTTATTTACCCATGCTCGGGATGTGGGATAAAGCCGGTAAATATCATGTTTTATTTTCTCCTGGAATTGCAACAAAACTGAGTAATGTCTTCGGAACATTTCTCGATTTTAAGTAGAATGCATCATAAATGTAATTGGTTGCTGAAAATGTGAAAAATGATTTCCAAAAAGTAATTCAAAACAATTTTTTAAAACTAAGGGTAATGATCATATCCGAAAAAAAAATATAAAGACGACTAAAATCCAACACTGGGAGAGATTTATTGTTAGCCTTTTACACAACGTTTTTGGTTCCAAAACTGTTCCATTCCTTGCCATAACACACTATCAAATCAATTTTCCGTTAGTTTTCCACCCCAAACCACCCTCAGCCAATTGGGGTAGGGGGAACAGCGTTAATCAATTGGGTTAGCATGCATTTTGCTGCAGTTTCCATCATCACTGTTGGCACTTTGACTTTGTGCCGCTCTGCAGTTGTGTGCAAATTAGATCAAGTTCTCAAATATTTGCACCAGCACTCCGGTGAACAGTTTTTCCCATTGGAAAAACAGTTTTCCGAACCCAGTTTAGTGGCTTTTTCGGGCAAAACAAGTTTGTGGGGGGGGGGGGGGTGGTGGAAGAGTGCAAGTCAGGGCAGCACTATTTTAATTTGGAACTCTCCGATGCATTTACTGAACGCTGGTTTCCATACATCCATGGAGAATGCCCGTGTGAAATCTACGGAAAATTCAGCATTGAGATGTGATGAGGTTTTCGCACCGATGGTGGAATTTCCCAACCTAACGCCGCCAACCGATGCCCCAGGGGGTTGGTGCATTTCGAAATCGGAAAGCGCTAGATCTCGCCTAACAAGCCACCTCTATCTGCTCATTCTGCAGCTGGAGGTGCTCGAATCCAAATCCAGTCGTGGAACTGCATGTGGTAAGGTGCAATTCATGAATAACGATACCACAAAATAGCCAAGAGAAAAAGATTGATATCATTGAAAAAATTAAAAAAGGTGATCTGAACAAAGTTTTTATAGTTTTCTTTATTTATTTTTTTAAAGTGGCACGTCATTTGTGGAAAACACGTTAAAGATGGAGGCAGGAAGCAAGACCGCTCTCGCTCTCGGATTTGTCTAACCCATCATCATGACTTTTTCGTTTGGCCGGGGCGTTTCTCTTCTGCTCTGTGTTTGGCCGCGGGCACGGTTTGGCGCAAATTGTTGCCAAATTCAGTCGTTCGACATACCGACACACACTCACTCACCCACACATTGTAGAAGCATTTCAAGTGATATGGCTGGTGGGGAAATTGGAAATCTTTTTGAAACGTGAAATGTATTCATTCGTTTGTGACGGCCGCAAACGGTGCCACTAATTGAATAAGAAGGGCTAATCGCATGATGGTATTTGAATTATTAATGAACTTAGATCCTAATTAATTCCACTGCTGATACAGTCAGTGTATCAAGTGTTTAAAGATGTGAAAGATGGCCTGAAACTAAAATACCGTCAGACATTCGGACACGCGGGGTAACATTGGGCAAATTGCTTTTAAGGTTTATGCAATAGGGATCGTGTGAAAACCACGTGTCCTTACAGCTCGATGCCTGTGTGCTCTCTTGTACTAAGCTTGCTGGGATTCCTACGTAGTAAGCAGAACGACTACCTTTTCCACCCACCGTAGTTTTGTCTCCTTTCTCTTTTTTTTACATATTTTGGTCCCTGATCACAAATCCGAGGTCCATGGCCATGTCTTCTAGTTTGAAATCACTCTTATTTTTTAATTTCGATTTCAGCCGAACATAATTACGTAATCATAGGGGAGAGTGGGGAGACTTGATCCCCTTTTTTGTATCGCAAATAACTCTGTCAATTTCTCACAAAAATATAAACTTTTTGCATGAATTGAAAGCTTAAACATTCATCTATGTTTGGCTAATAAGGGTATTTCATCAGATAAACTCTTTGAATCATGCCAAGCGTTTTAAAAAAATATTTTTAACCGGCATTTTAAAATTTTTAGGGGTAACTTGATCCCCCTTTCAATATTTTGAAGAAATCTTAAGCAAAATGTTTCTTATTCATCCAAACTTTTAATTTTCTATAAGTTACAGCAATTTCACATAAAACCTGTACGTTTGTGTTCAAAATATAACATGTTTAGTATGTAAAATATTTGAAAACTTGAAATATTATTTTTTGGACCAAAATTAAGCTTGTTTACATTAGCTGGAAATTTTTGTTTACAAAACTTTTGAAAAAAGGTTCAAACTGCAGTAAGTTATGTACAACTATATTAAAGGAAACTATGTATGAAAACCCAGCCCAATTAATTAATCTTGAGGCTGATTCCAGTGACTGTAAAAATACAGGGATCAAGTCTCCCTAAACGCACTTTTTTAAACAATTGATTGTAAAAATAGTATGACGATAAACTTAACATCAAATGCGTAAGGGTTTTGGAGTTGATAAGTTTATCAAACAATTCATGTATAAAAAATATTTTTTTGAATAATTTTTGAGTGTTTTCTATACATATCAAACAAAGAAAAAAAGATCTCTTGGAAGTTTTTTGCAGTTCGTTTTAGAAAAATGTCTGTAACTCAATCTAAACATTTTTAATTTTTTTTTCTTTGTTTTCTACAATGAGTTTTAGTTAATTTCGCACAACTTTCTAGAACAAAGCTAATTGTTTTAAAAACATGCTGACGAGATACAGGCTTGGGATCAAGTGTCCCCGGGGATCAAGTCTCCCCACTCTCCCCTACTGTTTTCACTTCCTAGATATTCTCCCAACCGTGATAGTCTTTAATTAAACTTTTCTCCTCGCCGAAGCTTCTCTTCGTTGTTTAGCTTTACGCTGACAGTATAAAGCTGTTCTTCCCTTCGTTTTCCACGCTAATCGTCTGTTGCGAGACAATGTGGGGATGATTTACACACGATTTAAAATTCAAAAATTATCATAAATTATTTACGCAATATGCTATTAGCATTTCCACATTCTCTCTCCCGGAAGAATCGTTACGGCACATTTACAGAAGGATGTTTAATTAAACTTCGCACTTCCGCGCTCTGTAGTGTGCATGGGCTGAGCATTCCTCAAGTACCGTCGTACGCCAGAGATGAAGAACAAAAACTTCATGCAAATGCTACTTAACGCTGTCTTTAGCAGTGTATGTGAGTGTATGGAGGAACGTGAAATTGTTGCTTCAATTATGAGAGAAAATTTGAAGTTTGCATAGTTTGGCCAAGCGCTCATTAAAACAATAATTGAGACACCATTCTAGTGGCATGTGTTAATTTGACATAATGACTATAACTTGGTTGATTGATGTTAAAGTGTATAATGGAATGGGGCATTGAAAATGTCACCGTCGGAAGCCATGTATCATCACTGGCATTTTGTTCAATTAGCTATCACTGGTTATCATTCAACAAATGAGCAACTGCGTTTGACATCATTTTGACTGAGCTTAGTCAGTTGTGTAGACGGGATTCAAAATTGCTTTTTCTATTCTTTTAATAGTATAGTTCTTAAAATAAATAATAAAATAATTTCCACCGGAGGTCACGTCTTGAAGCATATTTGGTTTTGGATGTGTGTGCACATTTCATAGTTTTCGGATAAGCTAGCTGGGTAATTCTCTACCAACTCACACGAAATCGGGAAAAGTTGCCCCGACCCCTCTTCGATTTGCGTGAAACTTTGCCCTAAGGGGTAACTTTTGTCCCTGATCACGAATCCGAGGTCCGTTTTTTGATATCTCGTGACGGAGGGGTGGTACGACCCCTTCCATTTTTGAACATGCGAAAAAAGAGGTGTTTTTCAATAATTTGCAGCCTGAAACGGTGATGAGATAGAAATTTGGTGTCAAAGGGACTTTTATTTAAAATTAGACGCCCGATTTGATGGCGTACTCAGAATTCCAAAAAAACGTATTTTTCATCGAAAAAAACACTAAAAATGTTTTAAAAATTCTCCCATTTTCCGTTACTCGACTGTAAAAAATTTTGGAACATGTCATTTTATGGGAAATTTCATGTACTTTTCGAATCTACATTGACCCAGAAGGGTCATTTTTTCATTTAGAACAAAATTTTTCATTTTAAAATTTCGTGTTTTTTCTAACTTTGCAGGGTTATTTTTTAGAGTGTAACAATGTTCTACAATGTTGTAGAGCAGACAATTACAAAAATTTTGATATATAGACATAAGGGGTTTGCTTATAAACATCACGAGTTATCGCGATTTTACGAAAAAAAGTTTTGAAAAAGTTACTTTTTGCGTTTCTCTTTGTTTCGTCGTCCGTGTCTGTCGCGGGTGACCATGAACGGTCATGATCGACGACGACCAACTTTTTCAAAACTTTTTTTCGTAAAATCGCGATAACTCGTGATGTTTATAAGCTAACCCCTTATGTCTATACATCAATTTTTTTGTAATTGTCTGCTCTACAACATTGTAGAACATTGTTACACTCTAAAAAATAACCCTGCAAAGTTAGAAAAAACACGAAATTTTAAAATGAAAAATTTTGTTCTAAATGAAAAAATTACCCTTCTGGGTCAATGTAGATTCGAAAAGTACATTAAATTTCCCATTAAATGACATGTTCCAAAATTTTTTACAGTCGAGTAACGGAAAATGGGAGAATTTTTAAAACTTTTTTAGTGTTTTTTTCGATGAAAAATACGTTTATTCGGGATTCTGAGTACGCCATCAAATCGGGCGTCTAATTTTACATAAATGTTCCTTTGACATCAAATTTCTATTCAGGCTGCAAATTATTGAAAAACACCTCTTTTTTCGCATGTTCAAAAATGGAAGGGGTCGTACCACCCCTCCGTCACGAGATATCAAAAAATGGACCTCGGATTCGTGATCAGGGACAAAAGTAACCCCTTAGGACAAAGTTTCACGCAAATCGAAGAGGGGTCGGGGCAACTGCTGTGTGAGTTGGCGGAGAATTACCCAGCTAGGTTTTAGAAACAAAATAATTTAGGCTTTTAATTTGAACATTCTCTTCTCAATCAGCCGTTTTCTTAAAACATAATTTTAACTGTTTGTATATTGCGGCTCCTTTACTAATGTGTGCCATTTATTCTATAATCAATCAAAAAAAGATTTGAAAATAATAAACTGAGAGCCCACCATTACTTGAAAATTTGACCGATTCACACTTTGAAAACTCTACCTTGACAGGAAAAAGCAAACCCCTTCAATTTTCGCACGAGACTCCAACAGTAAGCATTTTGTCACGATTATCAATCATTTTCAAAGTCAAACTCGACATTAAATCCTGTAATGATGTATGCCGTGCAAACTGAGACTGACACGCGTTCCAAATAAGCACGAACTCGGAAAAACTGAACGCTTTTGAAAACACTCACATTAGACTTTACATGTTACTCACTACACACATTTTTTATCATTATTTTGGTTGTCGAATGCAAGTCGATAGGCTAGAAGAAAAAGAAGCATTTATATTACATTTATATTTTTTCAACATAATGTGTTCTTTTTTTTTGCAATACATTCATCAAAAGGTCATAGTATAATTCTTTTGATAATATTCACGACTGATAATGAAAAAAAACTGTTTAATATTTATGTTAAGCCGCCACCGGCAACAACCAACGAAAGTATTGCCAAAAAAAAGTAAATTGATGTCAACTCGAGCGCCTTACATGCCGCTGTAAAAAATGCCATATTGACTTAAATTTTAACCCCACGTGGGTTGAGAGAGCGTATAGGTTCGGTATTTGTCAACAAGTCAACATCATTTCGGTAGGGTATTTTAGCGGTTGGCATCGGAACGCGTTGCCGCAAACCAAAATTTTTGTGCACAAATCTTGATAACTTCGTCTTCGTTTATTTAGCATTTCACAAGGTTTCTTTTGATTTGTCAAACGAGCTAAAGAAATTTAAATTGCTTTTCCGAGATAAGATCTCACCTTCCGAAAAAAAAGTACGTGCTCCAAGAGGAGAGAGGAAAAATGAAAATCTTTCCCATTTTTCCCCCAAAACATGTGGTGGTCGGATAGTGTTCCTTAAGCCTTCTTCTTCTTCCAGCATTGAAGAGCTCGAGACGTCGACGAGCTTGTGGCAAATGCCAAGAGCATGGGTTCACGCCAAATCAGGATACAAGGAAGGGCGTAAGGATCTGGCTCGTCGTGAGGTAGCAAACAGTGAACGGGGATGGGAAGGTGGTTGGTATCACATACCTTCGCAAAAGTTGTACAGCATCGGAGGACTGGCTCTTGAAGGAAGCTATTTAGCGCGCGATTTTATCATTTTAAATAGTTGGCATTCTTTGGTGAGATGCTGAAGGTTTGTTCAAGCTAGTTTTTCCTTGCATGGCTTTTGGCATACCACGGTTATGTTTAAAGGTAAAAATGCAGATCAACGTATACTACCACATAAAAAGTTTGGTTTAAAATAAAGCTGACATTTTTTTTTTTAAACTATGCTGCACATTGCTATAGTAATTAAATTTTCATAATTTCATTTACTGTGTGGATCAACGGGACTGCATACTGGACTAACAATCCAGAAGTCACCGGTTCAAAGCCCGCTACGGACGTCTCCTTCTCCCCTTCGAAACTTAGGGTTATCAGGCAGCAACGTAAAAAAAACAAAAGAGGCAAACTAAGGCCATATCCTACATAGGGTACCAAAAAAGCAATTACTTCTCTAGAACTAGGCTTTCCAGGATTGACTAAACTGCGTTTTTTCTAAGGTTAGTCAAACACTAAAATACGTTTTCCACAAAACGTCATAAGCCTACGTGTGGCAACAAAGCGCAATCACGACGAGTTGTAATAACCTAAGCTTAGCCTGGATTTCACACCAAAGCTCGTTTCATTTCCGGTTTAATTCTTCTCGGGTCGATCCGATCACTAAGCTGGCCGTCTATTTATTTATAAGTGGAAACAATCACCCCCGATAAGGCAGCACGAGGGCATAAACCAGGCGGAAAAAAGCGTGACATTTATTACGATAAGGCGCGATACCAATCGACGATTGAATGAATGAGGCAGCTCCAGGATGGGAGCTCGTATAACTTGGAAAGCCCAGCACAGCCGCAGAATACGATGGTGTCTCATCAGTATCTCTGTCCCCGGGAAGGACGTGCCAAGAATCGATCGTCAATATATTTACGAGATGCTATTAACGCTAAATTTATCATTGATAATTCCTCGCCTCCTCATCGTTGTCACCCCGGACAGATTTTGGGTCCGACCAAATCTGTTGTGCCCTGGGAGAGTGCTGCAAGAAAGCGTTTTCTGCTCTGCTGGGATAGAGCCCCGAGAGAAGGACGTGCCCAATATAATATTAAATAATGTAAGAATTTTATTTGACATTTCTTTTATGAGGAAATTGCCAATAAATGTATATTTTAATAACTAATATCGTTATCGTAAAACTTATATTCCACTCTAATAAAATATTTATATTCCAGTTCGATAGCCAGAATCGTTCGGAGCACGCTCTGCTTCCTGTTACGAAAAGAGCTTCCTTCTACGGAACGAAAGGACACCATATTGACGACGCCGAAGCAGTGATGCTGAATAGAGCGTTTGGATTTAAGATTCTCGTTAGTGTTGAGTAGCAGCATTCCCATCGTTTGTCGTAGCTTTGCATCGTCGTATGATACTCTCAAAATCACTATCGTCCAGTTTGCCAGTCTGAAGTTCAGAATCCTTTTTACAAGGATTTTCTACTGACGATGTTTAGTAGAACAGGAATGAATCTTTGAAACAAGCTCTGTTTTTTTTTGTTGTAACGACTATTGCATTAAATGCCAACATTTTGTATACCACTAAGTCTGAATTTGAAGTTTGAATTTTTATTTTGTTTCGAACAAAATATTTTTTTTAATTCATTATACAGTTCAGACTCGATTATCCGAAAGCCTCGGAAAAATTTAACTTCGGATAATCGAAAATTCGGATATAAGAATCACGAAAAAAGCGAGCTAAAGTATGACTCTCAAACTACGCTACAGTGATTTAGAATTTTTAAATCCAAGATGGTGGGCAATATGGCGGTGAAGAAATAAAAAAATGCATTTTATTATTTAATTGACAATCAACTGTTCGAATTTGACTGAAATTGTTGTTTGTGATTTGGTTATCCGAAGTACCATACAAACATTCGGGTAATCGAACTTCGGATAATCGAGGCTGGACTGTATGAGCATAACATTTTAGCCTAGTAAGATTCTGATACTGATGCAGCTGAATTTTCTGGAGCAATATTAAATACAGTCCAGACTCAATAATCCGAAGCCTCGTTTATCCGAAGTTTTGATTATCCGAAGTTTGATTATCCGGAGGTTCGTATGGAACTTCGGATAACACTGACCTACAAAAACTGACAAAAATTACTGCGCAGACTCAACTCGAGGGGAAGCATCCCCAAAAACACGTGCACTTTTAATTTTCAAAAATAGTTAGACTGGGCCGAATGGTTTTTCTCCAAAGTTTATGTGAAGAATTAGGGCGATTCGTCGCTCTTGCATACAACTGAAAAATTGCATGCAATATGTGGGAGTAGCGAACAGCTCTAATTCTCCATACAAACTTTGGAAAAAACCATTCGGCCCAGACTAACTATTTTTGAAAAAATCAAAGTGCCCGTGTTTTTGGGGATCCCAAACTTCATGCTTCCCCTCGAGTTGAGTCTGCGCAGAAATTTTGTTGGTCGGTGTAAACGAATCGAAATTTCGTATTTTTTTTTTATTTCCTTACTTTAAACATGAAATTCGAGTTCTGCGACCCCATATCAGTTAAATGAATGGTTGATTGCCTAATAAATTAAAAAATGTTTTTTTTTTCAATATTTCAACACCGCCATTTTGGCCGCCATCTTAGATTTAAAAAGTTTAAACTACTTTAGAATAGTTTAAGGGTCATACTAAAGCTCAACAATCAAAAATAAGACAACGAAAAAAAAATTATTTTTTTTCGTGATTTGATTATCCGAAGTGAAATTTGGCCGAGGCCTTCGGGTAATCGAGTCTAAACTGTACAATTTTATAATAATGCAAAATTAATTTTGCCCCCATGCCTTTTACACGCATCTGAATTACAACTTTTTTGCTGTATACAGTCCAGACTCGATTATCCGGATCCTCGGTTATCCGAAGTTTCGATTATCCAAAGTTCGATTATCCAAAGGTTTGCATGGGACTTCGAATAATGAACATAAAACCTCTTTTTCGTATGTTTTCATCTTAATCCCGTTTAGCGCACGGTGCGTCGAAAAACTAGCATTTTATTTTCAATTCAAAAAATCGTATCTGGGTAATTCTCCGCCAACTCACACAGCAGTTACCCCGACCCCTCTTCGATTTTCGTGAAACTTTGTCTTACTTTTGTCCCTGATCACGAATACGAGGTTTTTGATTTTTTTTTATATCTCGTGATGGAGGGGCGGTACGACCCCTTTCATTTTTGAGCATGCGAAAAAATAGGTGTTTTTCAATCATTTGCAGCCTGAAACGGTGATGGGATAGAAATTTGGTGTCAAAGGGACTTTAATGTTAAATTAGATGCCCGATTTGATGGCGTACTCAAAATTCTGAAAAAAACGTATTTTTCATCGAAAAAAACACTAAAAAAGTTTTAAAAACTCTGCCATTTTCCGTTACTCGACTGTAAAAAAAATTGGAACATGTCATTTTAAGGGAAATTTAATGTACTTTTCAATTCTGCATTGAGCCAGCAGGGTCATTTTTTCATTTAGAACAAAAAATTTCATTTTGAAATTTCGTGTTTTTTTCTCCCTCTGCAGGGATATTTTTTAGAGTGTAACCATGTTCCACAAAGCTATAGAGCAGACAAATACAAAAATTTTGATATATAAACATAAGGGGTTTGCTTATAAACATCAGTTATCGCGATTTTACGAAAAAAAAGTCGTACCGCCCCTCCGTTACGAGGTATCAAAAAACGGACCTCGGATTCGTGATCAGGGACAAAAATTACCCCTTAGGACAAAGTTTCACGCAAATCGAAGAGAGGTCGGGGCAACTTTTCCCGATTTCGTGTGAGCTGGTAGAGAATGACCCATTAGGGTGGAATCGAAAATTGGTTTCTTCAACAACACATCTTTTGGGTCCCTTTTAGGGTCCCAAACAACCTCCCAAAATTTGGGAGCGATTGGTTAAGCCCACGATTGGCGCAAAGCGATTGAAATTTGTATGGAATTTACTATGGGTAAACTTGCATTTCCACATTTTTGAAATAACAAAATTCATGTTTTATTATTTTATGAAACTAACACCGTAGAAGTATAGGGGAGCGGCCGTGGCTGACTGGTTACGGTATTCGCTTTGTAAGCGAATGGTTCTGGGTTCGAATCCCATCTGCTCCCAACGAGAAAGTTCAGAACACATAAATTTGAATTGATGAATGTGAACGAAAAATCAAAGTCGCTTGAGGCGGGGTTCGATCCTCCATCTTTTGGATTGGTAAGCAAAAATGCTAACCCTAGTGGCAGAAAATGTGAGTTTCACTGATTATTTCAAAACACTACTTTTGAAAACTCTGTATTTTTTGTGACGCACTTAAGCACCATACTGTCTTCGGGAGAGTTGTTCAGGACATCCAAGGCTATACTTCTACGGTGTTAGTTACATTAAATAATAAAACATGAATTTTGTAAATTCAAAAAAGTGAAAATTCAAGTTTCTCCATAGTAATTTCCATACAAATTTAATTCGCTTTGCGCCAATCGTGGGCTTAACCAAAAAATCAAACCATCCACATTAACGACCCCCGGGTCTTTTGTGGTCTCTAGTGCAAGTTTCTGCTCGAACCTAGGAGTCCGAAGGCTTGTGCAGCGACCTCAAATTTAAATCATTAAATTTGTCCAATTTTCGAACCTCACCACAGTTCTGACCATGCGCGCTTACGCAAGCATAAATAATTTTACCCGTCGACTCGCGTTGCGCGACAAATAATTAAGCTTATGTACAGGTGTGGATCATGAGTCATCCTCACCTGAAAAGCCCTTTATTAAATTTCGCCAATTGTTAGGCAATCAAAAAAATGGTTAAGCTTTCAATTATGAATGTGCGATGTTATTACACAGGGGAAATTGAGGGTGTGGCTTAACCAAATTCATTGGCATGTTTGTTCAATGGAGAATTCGACCTTCTCATTATTGACCAACATTTTTGAGAATGTTTTAGGAACATAATTTTGATATTCCAATAACATAATTTAAAGTTTCACGACAATGGTTCGAACCCATGACTTCCGATTTTGATGTGTACTCACTACACCATACGGAAAGTCATGAAGAATTGCAGAGGTCTGCATAATTTAATTCATGAGGTTCATCGATGCTTCTCATCGAAACGGACCACTTTTAGTAGAACAAAATTTAGTAGAGTTTTCGGGGACTGACTATAAAAACCCCAAAATTCTTGAGGAGGGCAGTTAGTTCCAGCCAGTTCAAGCCCAGTCCAGTTCCAGATCCTGAAGAAGCCCCAGACCAGCCGGACCCGCCAGCAGCCACCAGTAGCAGAGGCCCCAGTCCAGCCGGACTTAGCGGTGGAGGCCGCAGTCCGCCGGGACTTAGCCACCGGGAAGAGTCCGCCGGGACTTAGCCGCCGCGAAGAGTCCGCCGGGACTTAGCCGCCGTGGAGTCAACCAGGGACGTAGCAGATTTCGAGTCTGGCATGGCTCGGCGCAGAGGTCTGGAGGACAAGTCTGGCTTCAACATAGAGAACTGGCTCGACGAAGATCTTAATGCAAAGTGATGTGATCGTGCGCGTAAAAAAGTTAAGAGTGTTACCGCAAAAATGTAATCTTTAAAAAAGTGTAATATACAAATAAGTGAAGTTTACTGATCTGTTTTGACTCTACAAGTAAATATCACAAAAATCCTGAAAGCCTAAACCGCTCGGGCCGTTCAGGTGGTGACTAGCGGAAAGCAACGCTGTGTGTGTTTGGACACGCCATTATGATTGGACAAAACCGAGAGTTGAAAATGTGACTATGTGTGAAAGTTAATGAACAAAATGATTTCGCGAACAGTTAAAATAGTGTAAAAAAAAAAAAACGTTAAATTGAAGAAAATGTTATGTGAGGAGTTCTAAGATGGAAGCAAATATGCAGCATTACGAGATGGAACCAAAACGGGCTCGACCAATGGCAGAAGCATCGAAAATTTCGAAACCGGCCAACGATGGACAGCATTAGGGATTCAATAATGACGAGATCATCTGGACCAACTGGAGACGAAAATCAGCCACATCGGACACCCAAGAAGACGACCATGGAAATCTGGCAGTTTAGGGTGAGTAAACAAAAGTTATACCGAAATTTGATGTAAATAGTTAAAAACACGCTTAAAAGGGTGCACAGCAACCAAGGAAGTTGTTGTCTTCTTATGCCAAAATTGACAAACTTACGGACCCAATCCTGCACAAATCTGATTGTGAAAACAGGCAAATTTTGTTGTAAATCACTTAGTAGACAGTACTTTAGGGGATGAATAAAACATTATATCGATAGTTCCCGTAGTTTCGAAAATACTAAAATATCTGTAACAAAAATCTTGGTGCAAAAGCTCTTGTTGATGTGCACCGTTAAAGATGGCGAATTTGGAGATGACGGATTTAATCCAGCTTATTCCAGAATTTGATGGGTCATTAGACTCACTGGAGCAATTTTTAATATTAATAGATTATTATGCTGATCAAATTCCTGAAGGCGAAGATCAGAGTAAATTTTTAAATATTGTTTTTATGAAACTAAAATTTAAAGCAGCAGCACGTATTAACCGAATTTATGCCAACACTTGGGAAGAAACCAAGGCAAATTTAATTAGAGAGTTTGGTATCAAAACTACTTTTGGTAGTATAATTGAACAAATTGAAACTCTGAAACAAGGACGGGATGAATCATTTAAATCATATGCAGGAAGAGTTCTTGACATAAAATACGAAATCAAAAAAATTGATCAAAGTTACAACGAAAATTCATTTACAGCTTATAGCTTAAAAAGCCACTTTATAGTTGGAATTATAAATAATGAAATCAAAGAAATTGCCACGAATAACCGTCATATGAAGTTGGAAAATTTGCTAGAATTTTTAGAAAATGAACGATATGACAGAGAGTCTTTAAGAACTCTCGAACAAAGGTTACTTGCTAGTACTGAAAATTCAAACCTAAATTTTGACAGAAAATCCAGAAATTTCAGGTACAATAAAAATACAAATTTTAATCAAAGAAATAATTATCAAGCTAACAAATTTTATGAATGTTATAAAACGAATACTGCAAAGAGCACTTTAAAACGAACTTATACAAATAGTCGACGCAATAAAAATCAAATTCCAAATTATTTTAAACTGCAATTTAACGAATACATTCCACCACATGAAACATTAAAAATCAATTTCAATAATGATTCAATATTTTATGCAAATATTGCTACCTTGGCAAATCCAACAAAATTTCACAAATTTATAATTGACTCCGCATCATGTAACAATTTTGTAAGATGGGATGTGGTTAGTAATATGCGTTTAACTAACATTGATTTCAACGATAGAATTTCCATTAGAGGGGTTCATGGAATAGCAGAAGATACAGTAGGATCTGTAAATATGATTTTATTGATAGGAAATTCAAAATACGAGGAAAAATTCTACATTTTGAAGCATTTCGCTGATGATGCAATTCTTGGAGCACATTTTCTAAAGAAATACACCTTATATATTAGCCAAAGTTTCGACAACATAGTTTTACGAACGCCTGACACAAACAATATGCAATATAATAATCATGAAATGACCAATTTATTTAGAATTAATGACATTGAAAATAAAAACAAAGTAAATATGGCAGGTATTGAAGCAAATAGTTATGACAATTTTAATACAAATTATGATGAAAATAATGGAAATAATTATGATAATGACAATGGCTGCAATGGCAGAATCCAACCGTGCATTGAAGAGTATTATGACGATCAAATTGAAATTGATGATGATAACCAAGATTACCCAAAAGAGATGAATTTAGAAAACGATCGAGATTATGATGTGATTGAAAACATGAAGCATGAGAAACTTACAGGCAACGACAGAATGAGAAAAATTTATGAATTGGTTAAAACAGACCACTTGAAAGGTGATATCAATCAAGAAATTAATAATATTTTGAATGATTTTAATGAAATATTTTATTTAGAGGGTGACGAGTTGACTTATACCAATTTAACCATGCACGATATAGAGACAACAACTGAAATTCCAATTAATAAAAGACAATATAGATTTCCTGAAGCTACCAAGAAACACGTAGAAGAACAAGTGGAAGAAATGCTAAAATTAGGGATAATACGCCCAAGTAAAAGTCCGTGGAATGCACCGGTATTATGCATCCCAAAGAAAGACTTAGACGCCGAAGGCAACAAACGCTACAGAATTGTAGTGGATTTTCGAGACCTAAATACAATTACTAAACCATTTGTGTATCCTATACCGCTTATTAGCGAAATTTTGGACAGTATTGGAGAAGCTCGATATTTCTCAACCATTGACTTGAAATCAGGATTTTATCAAATCCCAATTAACCCGAAGGATGCTGCGAAAACCGCTTTTTCAACATTTCTAGGACATTATGAATTTTTAAGAATGCCAATGGGACTGAAAAATAGTCCATCAACATTTCAAAAATTTACATTCACACTTATTTATGAAATACAACCAGTTAATGCGTTTGTATATTTGGATGATATTATTGTATTCGGTAGAACTATCGAAGAACACAATGAAAATTTATATAAAGTTTTGAATGCATTACATGAACATAATTTAAAAGTTGAACCATCAAAATGTAAAATTTTACACAAAGAAGTCAGATATTTGGGTCATATTATTAGTGAAGAAGGTATTCGACCAACTAGTGAAAATATTGATACAATCAAAAACATGAAAAGGCCGCAGACGATTAAAAATGTGAGATCATTTTTGGGAACTGTTAATTTTTATGGAAAATTTATTCCAAACATTGCAGATAAACGTAAGCCACTTAATGCATTATTAAAGAAAAATGTGAAATTTATTTGGACAGAAGAATGTGAAAATGCTTTTGAAGAATTAAAAAACTATTTAATTTCAGAACCAGTTTTAGTTAGACCGAACTACAATGACAAATTTGTTTTGACAACTGATGCTAGCGATTATGCTATCGGAGCAGTTCTTACTAATGAGAAATCAAATGATCACCCTATCGCTTACGCAAGTCGTGCGCTTATCGGGGCTGAAAGAAATTATTTTACTATTGAGAAGGAACTACTAGCTATTGTTTGGGCAGTAGACCACTTCAAACATTTTATTTATAACCAAGATTTTATCGTTTACACAGATCATAGACCGTTGGTAGCTCTATGGCATTTGAAGGAAACATCACCAACTTTGACAAAACTTCGTTTGAAAATCCAAGGCATTGGATGTGAAATTCGTTACAAGCAAGGAAAGGAAAATGTGGTTGCGGATTTTCTCTCACGCTTAAATAATGATGAAGATCATGCAGATGATAAACAAGCATCAAAATTAGTAGCAATTACAACTCGTCAACAAGCAAAACAAAATAGACAAAATATTTCAGATAATCAAAACACAACAAATACTTCAAACAGAAAGAATTTATCTAGAAACAACACTAATTGGAATAATAATATGAATGGACTTCAACAAATTGACATAAATTTAGATAATGACGATGATAGCAACGATAAAACATTTACCTACAAGGATTTCCAAGATACAGATATCGATTTTAACGTTTTAAAATTCTCTAAAAATATTATACCATTTGAACAAGCCGAAGCTACATTTATGATATTAAACAGTGTTACGGTACACAAAGAATTGAGTAAATACATTGACCTTCCACATGGTATTAAGGATTACACCAATGAAAACATATTTGTATTCCCGCAAAAGAAAATTTGGGGTTTAATTTTGAATGGAACATATCGTTCAGCAGTTAAAAATGAAGAATTTTTCGATGGTTTATTTAAAAGCTTTAAAAATTATCCTGATTTTGCTAAAGATGCATCAGTTATACAAATTATTTCTCATAGAATATTTAAAACAGAGTTGGAACTAAACTTATTACGATTTTTTGCAATGAAACGTTCAAAGTCATTTACACTGTATGCAACAGAAAATGAACGAATTTATGTAAAGCCAGAAGACAGAGATCAAGTGCTTAAAGATTTTCACGACGCACCGTTAGGTGGTCATGTCGGAGGTAAACGAATGATTAAAAGAATGAGTCCTCTATTTACATGGGAAAATATGCGAAGAGATGTTTTGAATTATGTAAAGCAATGTGGTTCTTGTCAAAAGAATAAAATATGGCCAGCAAATAAGATGCCAATGAAAATTACGACAACATCGTATGAACCCTTTGATAAAATTTATATGGATGTGGTTATGTTACCAATTTCTAATAATGGAAACAATTGTGGACTTGTGATACAAGATGATTTAACAAGATTTTTGATTGTAGCTCCCATGGAAAACCAAGAAAGTACTACTGTTGCTAGAACTTTTGTCGAAAACTTTGTTTGTAAATTTGGTGCTCCTAAAGAAGTTGTAACCGATCGAGGTACAAACTTTGTAAGCAAATTATTGCAACATACATGCAAAATATTACACATTAAAAAGATCGTTACAAGTGCATATCATCCTCAAGCTAATTTAGTAGAGAGATCAAATAGAGAGTTGAAAATTTATTTACGAAATTTTATTGGCAAAGATCCACAATGTTGGGATGAATTAATACCATATTTTATGTTTGAATACAACACTACAGAAAATTCATCAACTGGATATTCTCCCTATGAACTTTTGTATGGAAGAAAAGCTATAATACCAAGCACAATTTATAAAATCAATGATTCAGATTTAAATTATGACGACTATATATGTTCAATGAAAGATATATTCAAGGATGCTCATGAAACTGCTAGAAACAACTTAATATTGTCAAAAGAAAAGAGAAAGGAAATTTATGACAAAAAGACAAATGATTGGGTACCAATGTGGGGAGATAGAGTTTTGGTACAAATGGTACAGACAGGAATTGGTCAAAAGTTACAAAATAAGTGGCGAGGCCCTTACGATATCGTTAAATTTAACAGCGATCAAACGACCACTATTAAAAATGGAAACAAATTTGAAGATGTACATAATAATAGACTAAGAAAATATAATGATTAACATAACACTAAATGATAGTTCAGAATGTACCCGTATTAAAATACATTTAACATGTTTTTAACAATATACAATTAACATAATTTAAAATTAAATGCTCCAATACAAGACAAATATTTTGAAGTGACAATTACAGTACAATTAAAATAATGTAAAAAAATAAGCGATTTATGCAATGAATGACATAGTATCATAAATGATCAATATCTAAAGACTGCAATGAATGAAAATATTTATTTTTAACACACGGGATTATTTATGTATATTGAAAAAAAAATATAATAGAAAACTTATTGAATTGATATGATTGATAAATAAAAAAAAATGATTGTTATCAAGAGAACTAAATGAATCAAACAAATGTGTTACAAATACCGATTTTTTTAATATAGAAAAATAAACATGAAAAAAGAATATATGATTGATTTGATATGATAAATGAATTAATGTTGAGTTAAACAAAATATGAATGATTATTACAAAAAAAAAAAAAAAAAAAATGCGCAAACAAGAATGTTATGAATTGGAGATGAAAGATAATTTTTATAAATGATTGAATTGATGAGATTTAAACAAGAAACAGATTAAGAAAAATACCAGTACTGAGTTGATGCATATTTTTTTTTTTCAAAAACACGTGAAGCGATTATGATCAAATATAAACATAATAATGAAGCAGTGATGAAACACGTTAAAACAATTAAGAAGCTGTTGGGTTGCAATTTTGGGAATATACTTAATTGAGCTAAAATGGGTTAACAGGGTATTAGAAAAACAATGACGCAATTTTTAACAACAAATAAAAACAAATCAAACGGACTGAACAATAATGAAATTTCAGCGAAAGGCAAATGAAGATGGTGTGATTATTAAATGTTTCAAAAACAACATGTATGCAAGTAAGAATGTGTGTGAGAATAATTGGACAAGGGACTGCAGCCCAGAATGATTGTTGAATGTAAACATGTGTTTTATAATTTACTTAAAAATGGATTAAGAATATATTTTCAGACTTTTTATACGCTAATACGAAGGATTTACAGGAAACCGTTGGAAGACGATCAAGAAGACAACAATTTCAACAAGGACGAATATGAACTACAGCTCAAGGAAAGGTAAAATTTGTGAGTATATCGTGGGGAATTTAAAAAGATCGAAAAGGACGGTAAAAGTTCCGATCTAGGGATACATAAACTGATAAAGCAACGCCGAAGGGATTAAAAAAGTAGACAATTATACTCTATGGGGAGAGTTTTTATGTCGAATAATGCTTCAAAACAGTTGTAATCCATGGGGGGATTCAATATGTTAAAAATATTTCAAAACATTTGCACTTTACGGGGATAGTCAAATGATAATTAAAGGGAATGGATAAATAATGCTTCAAGGGAAAATCAAGGGATAAATAATGCTTCAAGGGATTTTAAGGGATAAAATAATGTTCAAGGGAAAAACACCTTTAAACTGATTAAATTCAGAGGGAAAAAAAAAACAGAACATTATCATAAGACTGAAAATTGAACCAACAAATTTTCTTGCAAAATCAACATTTTATTGCGAATTGCTCAAATAAACAAATTGATTGAATGAGTGTAACAGATTTGAAAACACTGAATGACATACAGATTTCATAAAAAGTTGGAATAACAGAAAGGATATTTTAACATACGCAGTTTTGCAATGACAAGATGATAGGACGTATAGATCAATGAAAAACTTTATAGAGTAATTTTTTTATTCAGGTATAAAAATAATAGTCAATTAGAACTGATTTTTTTAAGTATTAAAAAAAAAATAGAACTTATTTCATATAAAAATATCAACAAGATTTATAAGATTGTAAGTAAATTTGAATTTAAATTTTGCACAGAAATTAACTGATAGATTCCTGAAAATTATAAAATATTGTTCATACGAAGAAAACAAGTAAAACATTTTTGTGGGATAAACAAAATTAGAAACTGAAGTAAAATATGGCAGAGATGAGATACGAGACGACTTGAGATGATCAACGCGTTCGTATGCTGAGAAGTTCTACGCGTTCGTATGCAGAAGTTTGTGATGGCAAGATGGTGAGTGGCAAAGTCATGCGGGAGGTTGAACAGGTAACGGTGTTGATGTTGTTGAAAAAGGTCATATCAATGAGGATCAAGTCGAATTAAGACACAATTCTAGTAACGAGACATTCACGTAAAACAAATTACCAATCAAAATGTGGAATTAAGCGAAGTAAAGATGATTGAAATGCGAAACATCAATTATGGAACAAAAATGCAAGTTGAGATCATACTGCACGTCTGAAACTATTGAAAAGGAGAAGATCATGATAAACAAATGATAACATCATCCGATGTCATTAATTTACAAAAGCCAAAGTTGCAAATTACACGAAAAGACAATTTTGGACAAACAACATTTCCTAAACATTTGAAAAAAGAATTACATCAACCGATGTCAATATTTTGAGATTGTCAAAGATACAAAGCAACTGGAAAAGTCAATTTTGGACAAAAATACTGGATTTACGAACAATTCACAATACTCAGCAAGTGAGAAGTCAATGCACTCTCAAAATTGACCACAGTCAACTCACAGTTGAGTTATGAAGCATAATTCATGATGGAAACGACAATTGCACTAATCGACGAAATTCAACACTTTAGCCTCGAAAACTGATCAATTGACCAAGTCACTGTGGAATGAATAGCCTTACGATAGAGACGATTTTGATGGAAGACGACGACGATAATAACCAGCCGATCAACACAGTTCTACAACAACAAATTTAGCTTACAGTGGGAAAAATGCAATGATTTTTTTTAGGAGAGATAATGAAAATTAATTTCAAATGCAAGTTTATTTAAATCAGTTTCAACGAAAATATTTTTACAAGAGAAGTTCAAAATAGTAGTTCAAGTAATTTAACAGGACAGAAGATCAAAAAAGTAACGCAAATAATTTTTACAGGAGAAAAATCAAAAGAACAATTATATTATAAAGCAATCTACAAGAAAGCACAAGAAGAACAAATTGTAAACCGCACGATCACTACACCCGACAAAATTCTTTCCAGAGATGATCATTTCTTTCAGACGATCATCTAGCTGATAAGTGTGGGGGAGATTAACCAAACCATTTTTTTAAATCAATTTTTTATAGCCAGCCTTTAAAGTATCTTTTTATGAATTTTTGCAAAGTAATTTTTACACAATTTAAATTATTGACTTTGGGAATATTATTTCAACCTACAAATAACTTTCGATAGATGTTCTTAATGCTTTTCAAGAATACAAACATCTAGCTGGTAAGTGTGGGGGAATGCAGCGACCTCAAATTTAAATCATTAAATTTGTCCAATTTTCGAACCTCACCACAGTTCTGACCATGCGCGCTTACGCAAGCATAAATAATTTTACCCGTCGACTCGCGTTGCGCGACAAATAATTAAGCTTATGTACAGGTGTGGATCATGAGTCATCCTCACCTGAAAAGCCCTTTATTAAATTTCGCCAATTGTTAGGCAATCAAAAAAATGGTTAAGCTTTCAATTATGAATGTGCGATGTTATTACACAGGGGAAATTGAGGGTGTGGCTTAACCAAATTCATTGGCATGTTTGTTCAATGGAGAATTCGACCTTCTCATTATTGACCAACATTTTTGAGAATGTTTTAGGAACATAATTTTGATATTCCAATAACATAATTTAAAGTTTCACGACAATGGTTCGAACCCATGACTTCCGATTTTGATGTGTACTCACTACACCATACGGAAAGTCATGAAGAATTGCAGAGGTCTGCATAATTTAATTCATGAGGTTCATCGATGCTTCTCATCGAAACGGACCACTTTTAGTAGAACAAAATTTAGTAGAGTTTTCGGGGACTGACTATAAAAACCCCAAAATTCTTGAGGAGGGCAGTTAGTTCCAGCCAGTTCAAGCCCAGTCCAGTTCCAGATCCTGAAGAAGCCCCAGACCAGCCGGACCCGCCAGCAGCCACCAGTAGCAGAGGCCCCAGTCCAGCCGGACTTAGCGGTGGAGGCCGCAGTCCGCCGGGACTTAGCCACCGGGAAGAGTCCGCCGGGACTTAGCCGCCGCGAAGAGTCCGCCGGGACTTAGCCGCCGTGGAGTCAACCAGGGACGTAGCAGATTTCGAGTCTGGCATGGCTCGGCGCAGAGGTCTGGAGGACAAGTCTGGCTTCAACATAGAGAACTGGCTCGACGAAGATCTTAATGCAAAGTGATGTGATCGTGCGCGTAAAAAAGTTAAGAGTGTTACCGCAAAAATGTAATCTTTAAAAAAGTGTAATATACAAATAAGTGAAGTTTACTGATCTGTTTTGACTCTACAAGTAAATATCACAAAAATCCTGAAAGCCTAAACCGCTCGGGCCGTTCACTTGAATGGGGAGAGCATCCAAACCTCTTTCTACTCCACCCCAGTGTTTGAACTGACGACCTTTGGATTACGAGTCCAACCGCCGCCAGCGATTCCACCGGAGTAGGCTTGGTTTGGTGTGTTGTTTGTACTTATGGCATGGAGACGACTCCTACACCTGGAATGACTTAACAGCCTAACAACCAAGGCCGGGATCGACATTTTACTTCCTCATCCGATGGAAGGTTGGAGCAGATGGGAATCGAACCCAAAATCATCCGCTTACAAAGCGGACAGCGTAACCATTCGGCCACGCACTGCCGACTTAACCAATCGCTCCCAAATTTTGGGAGGTTGTTTGGGACCCTAAAAGGGACCCAAAAAATGTATTGCTGATTGGATTTTTGTCATTTTAAATTTTTCCATACAATTAGGTTCCACCCTAATGACCCATCTCGGAATCCTATTATTAACACCACCCATTTTTGGATAGGTATGTGACGTAAAATTTTCCGAGGAATTCGATAAAAATATTTTTAGACATAGGCTCTTTGGTCCAGACACCGTCAAATCGGCATTTTGAAGTTTCTTACGACCTTTTTCAAATGTTAGGATAAAATGGCCTTCAATTTCTATTGCGTTGGCCACCTTTTATTTGCGTCCAAAACAGCTTAAATCGGTTGAAAGGGTGGGGGTTTTTCGGACCACTCTGGGTCTAATAATTTTGGCAAAGGAACCCCCAGAAAAAAATGAGCCCGATCCAAGCAATTTGGTTTTTTTTTCATGCTGTTTCCGTGGGGAATCGCTGATTGTATGAAAAAAAGATGTTTTGCAATTTATTCTGAAACAAATTTTAAAATATATATATAAAAAGTTTTTAATGCAATTAGTATTGGAAAATTACTCAGCCCTCAGCTTTTTTCATCAAACAACTAAGTTCCACACAAACAACCACAAACAAAAAAAAACTTTTTGTTACCAACCATGCTCCCAAACCACCGCGCCACGACCGGCCGAAACTTTGTGTGTTGCACTTTGGAAAGAGTTGAGGTTAGATATTTTATAACGATCGGTGAGAGCATCATCGTACCTGTTTTAGGTTGCAGTTTTTGGTTCGAGCTCGTTTTTTTTTTTTTTTTTTGGTTGGCCCTCGTGTCCCGGAATTGAACCCAGATGGTGGGCCACGAACTTGTGGTGTTGCGGAAGGTGGTAGGAGTTGCTTCTTCAGAGTACAATCCACCATCTCTTCCGTTGCTTGGTGGCTTTGTTTTTTGTGTCCCTAGCCATCGTCGTCATCGTTCCTCTGGTGCACTTTGGAAAGTTTTAGGGTTACCAACAATCCAACCTCGGAGCCACCTTGGCGGCACTCTGTTGCACACCGTAGATCGAGTTCCATTATCATAGTTCATTTTTTTCCATTCCAAAGTTTCCACTATCGTACCATTATTTCTCGTTCGTTTCGGAACCTGGCTGGAACTGTAACCGTTTGTGTGACACGACCAAGTTTATAGGTGGCCCGAGGTGCAGATGATGAAACTAAATAGATGCGTCCCCCGATGTTCAAACTTGCCCCCCCCCCCCCCCCCCTTTCCTTCAACCCAGCCAGCCATTCGTTGTGTATAGCTTTTCGCTTGTTTCGTTCCGATGTAGAAAAGATTGTTTTTGAAAGTGAACGAAAAGATGGGGGAAATCTTTCAACGAAACACGGAACTTGTTTTTACTGAAACCAGTAGGTACACTGAGCAGTTCACCCGATGGGGGGGGGGGGAATGGGTGCGGCTGCCGGTAACTTTCTATTGTTTTGTTTGCCTTCACTTTGTGAGACATGGAAAGTTTCGAAGCCTGATATGGAAAATATTGTCCCTGTTATCCTACATTTCCAGGATAGTTAACAAAGTTGATGCATCGTTTTAGGCGATTGTGGTTGTGAAAACTGGAACAATTGCTGGGAAAACTTTTATGTTCTGTTTAACTTTATGTTTTGTTTGTCTTGTAAAGTTTAGCTTAATTGGATTATTGCTGAAGTCTTTCAATTATTTTTATTTATATTTAAATAAATTGTTTCGACAGGCGTGCTTGATCTTCACCCTGCGACAAGAATCAAAATGCATGCAAAATGTACCAACATTTCAAAAAATAAGAAATAATCATTTTAAGTTACGTTCAATTTAACAACACCAGAGTTAAAATATTGATTAGGAAATTTTTGATTTTCATGTACACTAAAACCCCAATTTGCGGGGGACATTATTAAATTTATTCAAATTATTTCTATTGCAGTAATTGTTTGATATACTTATCAACGACTAAACCCTTACACACTTGACATTAAATGAATCCCCGGACGATTTTAACAATCAATTATTTTAAAAAGTGCCCTTAGGAAACAGCCTTAAGTCTAATTGATTGTATTTGTTTTTTTTTTTTTTTGTAAATGGATTCCTTTATTACATCATCAACTATAAGATGCAGTTTGAACCGGTTTAATATGCAAGAACTCTTTAATACAAACAACCCTTATCAGCCAATTAAAGATGAATGTTTAAGCTTTCAACTCATGCCAAAACGATCATAGTTTTGTTATAATTTGAGAGAGCTATGCGCATGCCCAAAAAAGGAATCAAGTATCCCCTAGGGTGGTCCAAATCCGGACTTTTTTGGGGCTACCCCCTGAAATCATAGATTGACCCATCACTAAGCTAAATCCCAAATTTGAGCTCACTCTGACCACGCTAAACCCTCCCTCTAATCGCTTGGAGTTTGTATGGGAAAAATCAACAAAATGTGGAGGGCGCAACAGTCGTCCAATTTTTATCAATTCACAGATGTAGGACCCTAATTAAATTTTGAACAACTTTCCAGAAGTAAACTTATAACAAATACAGTGACTTATAGAGATTTTGCAGCGAAACTAAATGACACGCAGCGCCGCCTAGATGTGAACTTATTGAGGGTGTTTGTATTTTTAACTCGGGCAGTGCATAGGAGTTCGTGACAAAAGTGATTTTTACTGTGAAAAAACGCACGAAATCGTAACAAAAATGGGTACGTCATGCGAGAAAATAAAAATGCTATCTTTTAAATACATTTGTTTGTATATAAATAGCAATTTAACACAAATAATCTGTAAATGTTTCTGAGGAATGATTTCTGCTTATGAATGACGCTTGAAATGTATATGTTTGATTTATTTCTAGGTGAAAAGGCAGTTCCGGCTGATTCAATTGAGGTGAACTTATCTTTGCTGGATATTTTCGATTATGTGAGTGATTCGGTGCGCCCCATAAGAGAAGGCTGCTGCGTTCTCAATGCACGACACGTTGTTTGTTTGGGTTATACAACTTCTAGAGCAGCATCAACAACGTTTAAAGGATACGTTATACAATCTTCCCATCCAAACCAAATCCCTCATCAAGTTGATCTTGAGATTGCCGCCAACGTGTCCGAGTGGATTTTAAAATGCAGCTGCAAGGCTGGCAATAATAAGTGCAAGCACATTGTAGCTTGTTTACTGCATCTGAATCGGTAATTATTCAAATAAAAATACTTGCTGACGTTTCCATATTAATCCCTTCTTTTCACAGTGTCGACAGCGTTGATTATTTAACTTGCACCGATGCTGTCCAAGCCTGGGGTTTATCGAAGAGTGCAAAAACAACTCCCTGGGAACGTATCTCCGAACTTTGCTGTGTGAAAAAACCAACCGTTCCACAACCATCTGACCCAGAACTCAAAGAGAGAGTACTGGCGGAAGCATTTATTCGAATTCTAAACGGTAAATTATATACTGTGCTACTAGATATCACATTATCTGGCCCAAAACAAAGTCGATTAATTATGATATTAATTTTTTTCTAGTGGCTAAGGAATCAGCATTCGCCAAACACCGGGAAGGACGAGTGCTTTCTAGCAATCCAATACTGGCCCAGAGCCGGGCTTTTCAGACCGATTGCTCAAACGTCGACCCACAGGATGTCTTCATATCCTCTCTAGAAATGATACTGCGAAAAGATTGTTTCGTTCCCGTCGAGGATACTCAATTTAATAATGAGGAAGAGCAATTGTTTTTTGAAAGCAATGTTTTACAAACCAGCCAACAGATTGTCCAAACGGCCATCAATACGCAAACCCAGAGCACAAACGTGTGGAAAATCCAACGAACTCGTCGAATCACTGCTAGCTCGTGTTACGGGCTTTACACCTACCTAAAGAATAAGAATCCGGATTGGTCCAGCAAAATTACTCGCTACTGGAGCATAAAGAACATCAACAGTGCGGCTGTCAAATACGGCAAAGAAACGGAGGCAACTGCGTTCGAATGCTACCGTAAAAAGCGAAATCCGCTCATGAAAAAATGTGGATTAGTCGTAAAAGAAGGTGAATGTTGGTTCGCATCCTCACCAGATGGAGTAGATCCTCTATCTAACACTTTGCTTGAAATAAAATGTCCACAAGTAGGCGAACTAGGCAGCTTAGACGATGTGCTAGTAAACGAGACAGTTCTAAAGTACATTCAAATTTGTCCAGTAACAGGAAAACTATCTTTGAACAGATTTCATGCTTATTACTGTCAAGTACAGCTTAATATGTGCAGGGTGGTTAAAAATCTTCGCGGATTTCGCGATTTTCGCGGCGCGGATTTCGCGGATTTCTGTTGAATGTTCCTGTGGGTCTATCTTCAAGAATACAACGTAGATTTCGATGGCTAGTGAAAATGTTTGTCTAAATCTAGTATTTCCAGAAGAAAGAACGCAAATTAAACTAAATCCTGCTCGGTGAGAGCAATTTAGATTTCCGCGAAATCCGCGAAATTCGCGAAAATCGCGAAAATCGCGAAGATTTAACCACCCTGTATGTGGACTTTACAGTGTCTAAGCTGTGATTTCGTAGTATACGCATCAAAACCCAATGACTTTATTGTAGTAGAAGTGGATTTTGATCCCGATTATGTTCATACCATTGTCAATAGTTTGAAGAAGCTATATATGTCTACAATGTTGCCAAAGCTCCTCAAACAAGTTTAAACTAAGTTAATTGTTGCGTTATGTGATTCGTACTTCTCAGGTTCAGGTTAAGACTGTTTAATAAACATAATTTTACTTATTCTAAGTCGTTTTATATTGATTGAGAAATATTTAACCGTTTCCAATATAAAAACACTTCAAGTAAGACTAAATATGAAGTTAACTTGACCGCAACCACACTAGTCGATCTTAAAGCTCTCAAAAGTTGGTTTGACACCAATTGTTGTCAAACTAACGGGTCACGTCTCCTCCAATCCCAACTGGGCGTGAAGATCCTTGCTCCGCCGAGCGCACGAACTTGATCTCGATCGTCCTCTGCTGCACCAGCTCCCGCAGGAAGTGGAACTTCGTGTCACGGTGCTTCAGGGGCTTGCAGTCTCGGGAATCCTGATCGTGGACTGGTTGTCCTCGAACATCGGTACGGGACCGTCCACTGGTTTGTCAGGATCGTCCAGCACACGTATCATCCACAGTGTGTGACACGCCGCCGTGCAGAGTGCCGCGAGCTCCATCTGCTGCTTCCTCGTCAACCAGCCGACAGTACATCCGAACATCACGCGGACCGTGATCGAACGACGATCGGTAGTGTCGTTTGCCCAGCCCGCGTCGCTGTACACTTCCATCAGTAGAGGGTTCTCCACGGCCTTGTATACCAGACCAATGCCAGTGTCCCTTAGATGTACTGCAGCATCCGCTTCAGATGGACCCAGCGTTCATCCGTCGGACACGACTGGAACTGACTGAAGTGTTAGCAGAGTAAACGAAAAGATCGACTGCTTAGTAACGGTGTCAAAGAAACAATGAGGTTTTATTCACTACCAGATTATAGCCTACTAACTAAACTACTGATCAATTGCCATTGTAACACTCCGCCTCAATTGGACAATCCAAGCAATCGGCAGAATGCGGATTTCCAGTTTCCTGCCATCCACGTTCGCAAACACGTTCACGGTTCCCTTCTGGCTTGCCATTAGTTCCTCTCATCGCATGGCCGTGACGATCTCGACAGGCTTTTCCAGTTCCTCCAACGCTTCGAACATCCGCTTATCCTTGGCCATGTGCTCCGAAATCCCACTGTCCAGGTACCATCGCCTCCGGTGCTCGCCACAAACGTTAACGCGGCCACGTTTTTCTGCTACCTGGATCTCCTGTCTTGCTGCAAATCCCCTATAGATTCAGCTTCCGGCAGTCCAGCTTTTTGTTGCCTACTTACTGCACCTGTAGCACCTCATCCGTGACCTGACCTTGCCAGCAAACGCCGAGTCCTGCGCCTCCGTATCATGCGAGCTCGAGCCTTTCCGCTTGCAGTCCACGTCCAGATACTTTCCCTTCTTGTACTCCAACGTTAGCTTCTCCGAAACGGTTTCCATGGCAGTGTTTACCGACTCAAACGACGTTGGCATGGTGAGCATCAGGTGGCAAATGACGTCTTCGTCGTCCAATTTCGCCCCGGCGGATTTCAACTCACGCACCATTTGATCGGAGGGCCTCGTGGCGTGCGTTTACTGTCCAACGGAGGACATGGTGGCGGACCTTCTCACGAAGCCACTGGCCAGGATCAGGACGGAGAAGCTGGCTGGGATGATCGGCTTGACCGCAGCAGTCTAGGAGGAGTGTTGAGTTGAAGACTGCGCGCAATCAAGTAGGCACTGTGTGCCGGCAGCTTGGTTACTTTATTAGTTCAAATAAACTTCTACCGATTGGACGTATTTGTAATCCACTGCGTTTCTCATTACTCTAACAAGAGATTCCCTGGCCTTCTTTCGGATGGGGAAGTAAAACGTCGGTCCATTTGCGTAAAAGAGGTTTCGGGTGACTCACCACACATAACCTTCGGACGCCTAGAAATGAGCAGAAACTTGCAACAGAGACCACAAAAGACCCGGGGGTCGTTAAAGTGGATTGCTTTGCTTTTTTACCATTTGATCGAACCTCAGGAAATGGCTCTCCAACTTGCTGCTCTCATCGTACTTCAGTCCCAACAGCTGCAACTTGAGCTGGAACCGGCTGACCAGGCTCTTCCTCACGAACACGTCATGCAAGCCATCCCAGATCTCCTTCGGCGAATTCTTGTCCTGCGTGTACACCAAATGGTCGCCCGCAATCGCCCCGATGATCACGTTCTTGCACTTTCGGTCCTGCTTCCGTCTTAGCTTCTTTTTCGTCTCTTTTTCTACCTTCACCGCCGCACTGTCCGTTTCCGGGATGTTCTAGAAGACCTCTCCTTCCACCGCTTGCACGATGCAATGTTCCAACTCCAGCTCTTCCAGGTAACTCAGCATCCGGTATTCAGGCGTTGAAACCGGTCCCATTGAACGGCTTGACCTTCAAGTGCTTCTCGTCCCCCATCTCGCAAAACGAGCTTCACTTCCGGCGAGCTCCAAATTTTTCCAGAAACTTCCTCACCAGGTTAGGGTTTTCTGGGCCCATAATCGTAAGCAGAGTAAACGAAAAGATCGACTGTTTAGTAACGGTGTCAAAGAAAAAGTAAGGTTTTATTCACAAACCAGATCATAGCCTACAAACTAAACTACTGTTCAATTGCCATTCGAACATGAAGTAGAACATGGTCGCAGCGAGATCCGGTCTTGTTGTGAGAGACGCGTACGTCAGACAACCGACCAGCTCTTGGTAGAGTTTCGACGTTCTCTGCTTCTCTTCTCCTTGCACCAACCTCAGCCGGTGCTCCATCGGTGTCGATATCGGCTTGCAGTCTTCCATCCGGAAACGCTTCAAGAGACCATCGAAGTAGTCACGCTGAATGCTTCAGAATTCCATCCAGCCTGTCACGTTCGAAGCGTATTCCTAGGAACTGCTTGATCTCACCTTCGTCATCTCGAACTTCTCGGTCAACTTCAGCTAGACCGCTTCCAGGACTTTCAGCGACGTTCTGGCCAGGAGGATGTCGTCGACGTAAAGTACCAGGATCAGCTTCTTGACTCCAGCTCCTCGGGTGTAGAGACACATGTCGTTGGCGCTTCGGACGAATCCAAGTTTGCTGATGAAGCCATGAAATCGGTCGTTCCACACTCGGTAGCTTGCAGACACGTCCATTCCCCTGCTGAAACTCTTCCGACTGGGTCACATCGATCTTTTCAGCTAACTCACCGTTCAGGAACGCAGTCTTTATGCCCGTCTGGTGCACGAACATTCGACTCTCGTTGGCCAGCGTCAACACCGCCTGCAGTATGTCCTACTTAGTCACCGGAGAGTAGGTCTCGGTTTAGTCAAGCCCGGGCTTCTGCGTTAAACCTCTGGCGACCAGTCTGGACTTAAACCATTCCGGTTTATCAGCGTCGCCCCCCTTCACCTTGAACACCCACTTGCAGGTAACAGCTTTGCATCCTGCAGGCAACTTGACAAGAGTCCAGGTGTTGTTGCGCTTTTTGATGTTCATCTCGTCTTGCATCGCAGCTCTCCACTTGTGCCAATCGTCCCGCTTTTTCAGCTAAGGAATCGAACTCGGAATGTCCTCGATGAAGTTCATCGGGTTGAGTGCAAAAATGTCGTACTCAACCTCGGAATCCTTATGCCATGCGGGAGGGTTCTTCGGTTTTTGAGGTCGGTCGCTGCCTTCAGTTTCCTCTGCTTCGGGTTCATCGGCAGCACTGCTGAACTCGTCTTCCGAAGTCTCGTCTCCATCGTCGGCATAACTCGCGTCATCGACGCAGGTTTCTTCATCGGTTTCTAGTGACACAAACTGCGAGTCTGGTTACGCGACCTGCTGCTACTCCCCGACAGGTTTCACGAAGTCCACATCGCGCGCCGTGACGACCGTTCTCTTTTTGGGGTCCCAGACTGGGTACCCGTTGTGTGAGTACCCGACGAGCGTTCCTTTTCACGGCTTGCGTTCAGCTTTCGGCGCAATTCCTTTGGGACGTGGACGAACACATCGCTGCCAAAACACGAAAGTTTGACACGTCCGGCTTTTTGGACTCTTACAACTCGTACGGCGTTTTCTTCATCTCGAGAGCAGCAGTCGGGCTTCGGTTCTGTCAGGTCGCTGTCAGCATGGCTTGCCCCCAGCATCTCATCTGCAAACATCGGTACATGTGTAGGGGACATTATGCTCCATCCGGATCCCCTTCTGCCGGTACTCGCCGCCATTGTCACACTTTAGCCGAGAGATCGGCCACTCGAACTTAGCTGTCACCAAGGCCTCGTACTCCTCGAAACACTCCATGACTTCGTCCTTCGAGCCAATCAGGTACACCATCACGAAATGGCTCCAGTCGTCGATGAACGTCTCAAAATATTTCATCCCGTCGAGTCATGGGACCATACATGACGGTGTGTACCAGTTCGAGTACTGCGACGATCGACGACCCTCACGCGGTGGGTGCGGCTTCCGCGTTTGCTTGCTGATGACGTTCCGACGGTACTGAGGTCGAGTCCGGATACCATCTGCTTCTGCACCAGACACTTGAGGCTTTGCTTATTCAAATGTCCAAAACGACGGTGCCAGGGCACGAACCCTTTCCGCACGCGACCGCTCGTCAACAGCGAAGAATCATCCGTACCGTACCGAACGACAAAGTTCATTTCGTACAGCTTGTTTTGCACAGTAGCACCATCGCTTTCCCTTCCTCGAACACCACGCGTATGCCAGCTTGTTCAACGCGCAGCACCGAAAACAAATTGCATCGCAACTTCGGTACGTACAACGCGTCTTTAGAATTACGGGCTATAACGGGCTGGAGCAGGCGGGACCAACAGATTTCTGACTCGCTGCAAAACTTGGAGTTATACCAGCCGCCAAGCCCTCGCGTCCACGCGTCGTGCGTGGAAGACGACCAGAGCCGGTCTGTTGGTCGCTACTGTCGAAGATCAAGCTAAGATGCTGAGGAAGTAGTTGATAAGTCATAACGTGACTTGTCTGCGCCAAGTGATAGTCATGGTTTGTGACACAGAACAGCTACCGGATTTGTGAGTTAGGAAGAAAATGATCTGATGGCCAAAATTGTGCTCAACACTTTTATTTAACAACAGTCATCTTATGCATAATATAACAGATTATGAACCTTTTTCTAGTATAGCAGTCTGCAGTTAAAATTTATCATCCTTTAGAATTGGCTTGCTCAAATTAACTAGTGCGCAAACAATAGTCATGACATCATCCAGGTTTCCAACAATGCAGTGCTCGATAGTATCGCACAATATGGTAAAATTTTTGAGTCGAGCCATTATGCGTTCCACGTGGATGCGCGCCTCAGCAATTCCTTCATTTATTTCCGCTTCCGACGGGGTGAGTTTGGGAGCTCGCAAAAACGGTGGAATGTGCAATGTGATACCTCTAACTGACAGCTCATTATCTATGCTAAAGCCTTTATCACACATAATCTCATCTATGTGAGGGGTGAGGAGATTGATAACGTTTTCTTCGTTAAATATAAACTTATCCGACGACTTTCCACTGTATGCTCTTCCACAAAACGAGATAAGACCAGCTGGGGTTACACCAACTAAAAATTTAGCAGTGTGCCTAGACTTGTACTGCGAATAAGTAGATATTCTGCAATTCAAACAGTTCATTGTGCATAACGGTACCTCAGTGCAATCTAGAACTAACGTCACATTCGAAAAACGACCACGGAAGCATAACGGGATATTTTGCAAGATCTCCTCTTTTGGAGTAAATTGTATGAATTTTGACATAAGCTCTGCAAGCACGTGAGAGGTAAAGGCAAAATACCGAGAAACGGTCGATACGTGCACTCTAAAAAGTACTGCCAGCGCAGAAAACGACAAATTTTGTTTTAGTTTGCATAAAACTAAGATCACACGATCAGCACAGTGCATGGAATGATTGCTCGAGTATACAGCGTCTTCGAGAAGTTTCGTATTTATACAAATTTGCTCGAGAAGTTCAAGCGTCTCCACGCCGGTCCAAACGTTCACTGCATGATCATTAATGAGAAGGTCCGAAAAATAATTCGCAACACGTGGTTTTGCCTTTGGCTCCACCTCGCACAATGCAACGGAAACAGTCGCACTTCCGGAGGCACTAACGTGGTTTGATTCTTGTTCATTTTGACCTCCCTGAGCTGGTAGATCTTGCTCGAACTGGTCGGATGTATCGTTGATCGGTAACTGATCTTGCTCAAACCGATCAGATGTATCGTTGTGTGTTTGTGACTGATCAACAGGCAGGGATGAATCAACGGGGGGTGAATTGCAGATGGGCTTCGGTACACGGTAAGATTTCCGTGGCTTTTCATACGGGTTGTCACTATGCTCGCTGTTGGTGCCATTAGGCAAGTTGACTGACGGGATTGCCGAGTTGAGAAGACGCTTGCCTCCTAAAAAAGATTTTTTAAGATTCGGATCAGGTAAAGAAACTAAAAAACTACAAACCTTTCGTGTAATCCGAAGGAGTAAAGTGCTTGTTGCACACTTTGTAATTGGATGAAGGCCTTTTTCCTTGTCTCAAATTGTGCATCCAAATTACGTAACGATCGTCGGATTTAGGTGGGAAACTGTGCAAAAAGATTCCGTTACCAGATCGTGACGTGCAGTTGAAGACACTGCACATGCAGTTACTCTTCGGCTTTGACTCTGCTTGAGCTGATCCAGACGCTTGCACTTCTGTTGCCGTAGAACGATTAAGTTTTCGTGGGTTCTGAGCGATTCGTTTGATCCGCTTGCTTGGTATTGCGGACGGTTTCAAGTAAACCGAATTAACTACAACAACAACAAAATGAGTTCAATTACTACTAAACTTAAAAATCAACTTACCAGTTACAAATTCTTTAAGGCTGATACGCAGATGGGAAGGAACGCAAAACTCCATACAAAAAAACGCCCAAGAAACGGTCAAGGAGAGGGTCACGAAAAGATTTTTCTTAAGCGGTACGCAGCTGAAAAGTAACAGAAACGGAAAGATTGCGTTTGACGTTTCTTCGCGCGGTGCTTGTTTGTAATATGTTTTGATGAAAAAATCAAAGAATTGTAATTTTCCTTTTTGAATGCGACTGATAATTACAAACATTTTAATAATTTTGTATTGGATGTAATATTGCGGTATTTAAAATTCCCGATTCTATGACAATTTCCGGAATTCCATTTCCCGGAATGGTCGTTTTCCGGAATGGACATTATCCGGAATGGACGTTTTCCGGAATGGACGTTATTCGGAATGGACATTATCCGGAATGGACGTTATCCGGAATGAAATTTCCCGGAATGGACGTTTCCCGGAATGGACATTTCCCGGATTTTTTTTATATTACCTGATATGAGAATGAATGGAATCTTGCCTACTCACTTACTTGTGGTTAAGAATTATTTAGTTTGTACTCCGTTGGTTTTGACAACAATATTAATATAAATACATGAATGATAAAAAGAAAGTGAAATGTTCGGACATGAACAATAGAAGCAAGTGTTGACTATTGAAACAATACTTTATCAACCACCACGAGATGTAACAATGTAGATCGATAGATATTAGATGTTTTTTACATTCTTTCAATGTGTTGTTATGTAAGAATTTTTCCTTCTTTTGTTAATCATTTGACTTATGTGACTAAATTCTACCATATTTAACTATAAAGCAGAATGATTATTTTCAAAGAAGGGAAAACCTGAATTTGACTTATGTGACTAAATTCTACCATATTTAACTATAAAGCAGAATGATTATTTTCAAAGAAGGGAAAACCTGAAGAAAATAAAAAGCTTTTCAGAAAATCAATGTGTAATAAGTTCTGTCAAAAAAATTTATAGCTTGAGTGTATTTTTAAAGAATGAAAAACCTCAAGGAAAAATACATTATACATTGATTTTCTGAAAAGCTTTTTTTTATCTTGAGATTTTCCCTTCTTTAAAAATACACGTTTTTTCATCAAAGTAATGGGATTTTATGTAAGAATATATGCGACAGTAATTAGGGGTACACTACAATAGATCAACTATATGGTCGAAGTAGTCTTAAGTCCCACAAAAAAAAATGTAAGAATTATCCCTTCTTTTGTTAATTCTACTAAATTTCAACTAGTTTTTGTTAAGGAACATTGCACTATAAAGAAGAATGTGTGTGTTTTTTTTAAAGAAGGGAAATCCTCTAAAAAAAAAAAACTTTCAGAAAATCAATGCATAATGTATATTTTCTTGAGGTTTTCCCTTCTTTAAAAATACACGATCTTTAATCGATGTGATGGAATTTCGTGTAAGGAATTTCCCTTCTTGTGTTAATCGGTTGACTTTTGTGACTAAATTCTACCAAATTTTATTATAAAGCAGAATGTTTATTTTCAAAGAAGAGAAACCTCTAGCAAAATGAAAAGCTTTTCAGAAAATCATAAGCATAGGTGCCCAAAACCTATTTTTCAACATTTTGCGTCTGCCTCGGGATTCGAACCGGCGACCTCTCGATTGTGAGTACAGTGTGCGGTCCGATTGATCCACACAGGCAGACATGAAAAGCTTTTCAGAAAATCAATGTATAATGTATATTTTCTTGAGGTTTTCCCTTCTTTAAAAATACACGATCTTTAATCGATGTGATGGAATTTCGTGTAAGAGATTTCCCTTCTTGTGTTAATCAGGTCACTATTGTGACTAAATTCTACCAAATTTTACTATAAAGCAGGGTGATTATTTTCAAAGAAGGGAAAACCCCAAGAAAATTTATAGCTTGAGTGTATTTTTAAAGAATGAAAAACCTCAAGGAAGTACACATTATAAATAGATTTTCTGAAAAGCTGTTCATTTACTAGAGGTTTTCCCTTCTTTGAAAATAAACATTCTGCTTTATAAAAAAATGGTAGAATTTAGTCACAAAAGTCAACAGATTAACACAAGAAGGGAAATCCCTTAAACGAAATTCCATCACATCGATTAAAGATCGTGTATTTTTAAAGAAGGGAAAACCTCAAGAAAATATACATTATGCATTGATTTTCTGAAAGCTTTTTTTTTCTAGAAGATTTCCCTTCTTTAAAAAAAACACATTCTTCTTTATAGTGCAGAGTTCCTTAACAAAAACTAGTTGAAATTTAGTAGAATTAACAAAAGAAGGGAAAATTCTTACATAAAATCCCATTACTTTGATGAAAGAAAGTGTATTTTTAAAGAAGGGAAAATCTCAAGTTAAAAAAATGCTTTTCAGAAAATCAATGTATAATGTATTTTTCCTTGAGGTTTTTCATTCTTTAAAAATACACTCAAGCTATTTATTTTCTTGACAGAACTTATTACACATTGATTTTCTGAAAAGCTTTTTATTTTCTTCAGGTTTTCCCTTCTTTGAAAATAATCATTCTGCTTTATAGTTAAATATGGTAGAATTTAGTCACATAAGTCAAATGATTAACAAAAGAAGGAAAAATTCTTACATAACAACACATTGAAAGAATGTAAAAAACATCTAATATCTATCGATCTACATTGTTACATCTCGTGGTGGTTGATAAAGTATTGTTTCAATAGTCAACACTTGCTTCTATTGTTCATGTCCGAACATTTCACTTTCTTTTTATCATTCATGTATTTATATTAATATTGTTGTCAAAACCAACGGAGTACAAACTAAATAATTCTTAACCACAAGTAGGTGAGTAGGCAAGATTCCATTCATTCTCATATCAGGTAATATAAAAATAATTCCGGGAAATGTCCATTCCGGGAAACGTCCATTCCGGGAAATTTCATTCCGGATAACGTCCATTCCGGATACTGTCCATTCCGGATAACGTCCATTCCGGAAAACGTCCATTCCGGATAATGTCCATTCCGGAAAACGTCCTTTCCGGGAAATGGAATTCCGGAAAATGTCATAGAATCAAAATTCCCGCCGAATCTCAAAAAGCAGAATATTGATACTCAAAGGACAGATTTAGTTTTTTGGTCGAAATGGAGTAAAAAAAGAAGTTGTCTTTATAGATGTCGGCCATCGTGTCACCAACAATTTATTGCTAGTACCAACCAGCTACCTCTGGATTATGAGTCCCCTGCACTGTCCGATTTATCCACACTCGCGGGACCAAAATGAAGTAAATCAGAGTGAAATTAAACTTGACAAAAATCATACAAATATCTATGTTCTTACTGAAAATACAATAATAATCTGAAATTTTGAAATCCAACCAAACAACAAATTCAAAAATATGAGAAAAACAAACATTTCAGAAATTTCAAATAACATTTTTTTTAAATAATAAAGAAAATTTCAACAAAAATCTGAAATTTGGAAAATCAAAATTAAAAATATGCAGAATTGAATAATAATTTTAATATTAAAGTTTTTATAAATTCAATAGATCAAAAATGTTAAAATTCGAAACGAATGTACAAGTCGAAATTCCAAAAGCTTTAAAAATTGGAAATATAGAAATTCGTAAATACAAATTTACGAAATCCTCGAAATTATAACAATCAAAAACTCTACTTCTTCCAAAATTAAAAAAAAACTATAATGAAAATTTTAGAATAAAGAAATTTAAAAAAACTAAAAATTAAGAAATAAAAAAAAAATTAATAAATTTGAAAAAAATTAAGAATTTAAGAATTTAAGAATTTAAGAATTTAAGAATTTAAGAATTTAAGAATTTAAGAATTTAAGAATTTAAGAATTTAAGAATTTAAGAATTTAAGAATTTAAGAATTTAAGAATTTAAGAATTTAAGAATTTAAGAATTTAAGAATTTAAGAATTTAAGAATTTAAGAATTTAAGAATTTAAGAATTTAAGTATTTAAGAATTTAAGAATTTAAGAATTTAAGAATTTAAGAATTTAAGAATTTAAGAATTTAAGAATTTAAGAATTTAAGAATTTAAGAATTTAAGAATTTAAGAATTTAAGAATTTAAGAATTTAAGAATTTAAGAATTTAAGAATTTAAGAATTTAAGAATTTAAGAATTTAAGAATTTAAGAATTTAAGAATTTAAGAATTTAAGAATTTAAGAATTTAAGAATTTAAGAATTTAAGAATTTAAGAATTTAAGAATTTAAGAATTTAAGAATTTAAGAATTTAAGAATTTAAGAATTTAAGAATTTAAGAATTTAAGAATTTAAGAATTTAAGAATTTAAGAATTTAAGAATTTAAGAATTTAAGAATTTAAGAATTTAAGAATTTAAGAATTTAAGAATTTAAGAATTTAAGAATTTAAGAATTTAAGAATTTAAGAATTTAAGAATTTAAGAATTTAAGAATTTAAGAATTTAAGAATTTAAGAATTTAAGAATTTAAGAATTTAAGAATTTAAGAATTTAAGAATTTAAGAATTTAAGAATTTAAGAATTTAAGAATTTAAGAATTTAAGAATTTAAGAATTTAAGAATTTAAGAATTTAAGAATTTAAGAATTTAAGAATTTAAGAATTTAAGAATTTAAGAATTTAAGAATTTAAGAATTTAAGAATTTAAGAATTTAAGAATTTAAGAATTTAAGAATTTAAGAATTTAAGAATTTAAGAATTTAAGAATTTAAGAATTTAAGAATTTAAGAATTTAAGAATTTAAGAATTTAAGAATTTAAGAATTTAAGAATTTAAGAATTTAAGAATTTAAGAATTTAAGAATTTAAGAATTTAAGAATTTAAGAATTTAAGAATTTAAGAATTTAAGAATTTAAGAATTTAAGAATTTAAGAATTTAAGAATTTAAGAATTTAAGAATTTAAGAATTTAAGAATTTAAGAATTTAAGAATTTAAGAATTTAAGAATTTAAGAATTTAAGAATTTAAGAATTTAAGAATTTAAGAATTTAAGAATTTAAGAATTTAAGAATTTAAGAATTTAAGAATTTAAGAATTTAAGAATTTAAGAATTTAAGAATTTAAGAATTTAAGAATTTAAGAATTTAAGAATTTAAGAATTTAAGAATTTAAGAATTTAAGAATTTAAGAATTTAAGAATTTAAGAATTTAAGAATTTAAGAATTTAAGAATTTAAGAATTTAAGAATTTAAGAATTTAAGAATTTAAGAATTTAAGAATTTAAGAATTTAAGAATTTAAGAATTTAAGAATTTAAGAATTTAAGAATTTAAGAATTTAAGAATTTAAGAATTTAAGAATTTAAGAATTTAAGAATTTAAGAATTTAAGAATTTAAGAATTTAAGAATTTAAGAATTTAAGAATTTAAGAATTTAAGAATTTAAGAATTTAAGAATTTAAGAATTTAAGAATTTAAGAATTTAAGAATTTAAGAATTTAAGAATTTAAGAATTTAAGAATTTAAGAATTTAAGAATTTAAGAATTTAAGAATTTAAGAATTTAAGAATTTAAGAATTTAAGAATTTAAGAATTTAAGAATTTAAGAATTTAAGAATTTAAGAATTTAAGAATTTAAGAATTTAAGAATTTAAGAATTTAAGAATTTAAGAATTTAAGAATTTAAGAATTTAAGAATTTAAGAATTTAAGAATTTAAGAATTTAAGAATTTAAGAATTTAAGAATTTAAGAATTTAAGAATTTAAGAATTTAAGAATTTAAGAATTTAAGAATTTAAGAATTTAAGAATTTAAGAATTTAAGAATTTAAAAATTTAAGAATTTAAGAATTTAAGAATTTAAGAATTTAAGAATTTAAGAATTTAAGAATTTAAGAATTTAAGAATTTAAGAATTTAAGAATTTAAGAATTTAAGAATTTAAGAATTTAAGAATTTAAGAATTTAAGAATTTAAGAATTTAAGAATTTAAGAATTTAAGAATTTAAGAATTTAAGAATTTAAGAATTTAAGAATTTAAGAATTTAAGAATTTAAGAATTTAAGAATTTAAGAATTTAAGAATTTAAGAATTTAAGAATTTAAGAATTTAAGAATTTAAGAATTTAAGAATTTAAGAATTTAAGAATTTAAGAATTTAAGAATTTAAGAATTTAAGAATTTAAGAATTTAAGAATTTAAGAATTTAAGAATTTAAGAATTTAAGAATTTAAGAATTTAAGAATTTAAGAATTTAAGAATTTAAGAATTTAAGAATTTAAGAATTTAAGAATTTAAGAATTTAAGAATATTTAAGAATTTAAGAATTTAAGAATTTAAGAATTTAAGAATTTAAGAATTTAAGAATTTAAGAATTTAAGAATTTAAGAATTTAAGAATTTAAGAATTTAAGAATTTAAGAATTTAAGAATTTAAGAATTTAAGAATTTAAGAATTTAAGAATTTAAGAATTTAAGAATTTAAGAATTTAAGAATTTAAGAATTTAAGAATTTAAGAATTTAAGAATTTAAGAATTTAAGAATTTAAGAATTTAAGAATTTAAGAATTTAAGAATTTAAGAATTTAAGAATTTAAGAATTTAAGAATTTAAGAATTTAAGAATTTAAGAATTTAAGAATTTAAGAATTTAAGAATTTAAGAATTTAAGAATTTAAGAATTTAAGAATTTAAGAATTTAAGAATTTAAGAATTTAAGAATTTAAGAATTTAAGAATTTAAGAATTTAAGAATTTAAGAATTTAAGAATTTAAGAATTTAAGAATTTAAGAATTTAAGAATTTAAGAATTTAAGAATTTAAGAATTTAAGAATCTAAGAATTTAAGAATTTAAGAATTTATGAATTCCAGAAAAAAATTAAACATTTGTACCAGCCTTATTTTATAATTTCCAAATTTCCTAGCTTCCTAGTTTCCGAATATCCTAATTTCCTTATTTTCTTATTTCCTTATTTCCTAATTTCCTAATTTCCATACTTCCAAATTTCCTGATTTCTTAACTTCCTAACTTCCTAAACTCCTAATTTCCTAGTTTCCTAATTTCCTAACTTCTTAATTTCCTAACTTCCTAACTTCTTAATTTCCTAATTTCCTAGTTTCCTGATATCCTAATTTCCCAATTTCCTAACTTCCTAACTTCCACACTTGCTAATATTCTAATTTCCTAACTTCCTAATTTCCAAATTTCCTAACTTCCTAACATCCTAATTTCCTTACATATAAATTTCCTAATTTCCTTATTTCATTATTTTCTTATTTTCTTTATTTAACTAATTTGCTTATATCATAATTTCCAAATTTCCTAATTCCCTGGTTTCCTAATTTCCTATTTTATAATTTCCTTATTTCATAATTACATAGTTTATTAATTTCCTTATTTCATAATTACATATTTTTTTAAATTTTAGTTTTTCTTGTTTTAGAATTTAAGAATTCCTAAATTTGCTTTTATTTATTGATTTCTTAATTTTGTTTATAATTGTTGTTAAAATCTATTTAATTTTAAGTTTGGAATATTTTTAATCTTTTTATTTTTTCCTCGAAAGAACCTCAAGCGCGCACACCGTCAATCGCGCTCATGCCGAACTGTCAACTTTTCTTGGGGGGGTCACGAAAAGAACACGCAACATTTCTTGACCGCGTTCCTTCCGATCAGCATACCGTACTTTAGACGTAAAATGTTTTTGACAAACCCGCATCCAAGTCGTCGTAGTTTCTTTTGGCATGTTCAAAACGTCCATCCAGCGGATACGGTAATGATGATTAGACGGAAACGGTGTCAGCAAACCAGATTGTTTAGTTTTGCAGCCCCATACACAGCACGAGCCGGTTGTGCTGTAAAAAGGCTCAATATCCGGAATTCTCCGAGTTGGGACTGCATTATGACGAAGCATAATTCTCGAGTCTGCAATAATACCATCATACATTACCTAGACATTCGTTAACGATTCCGAATTACTTACGGGTTTTGAAGTCACTTTCTTCAAAATGCGAGCTGCAAATTCGCTCCGTCCTGTTCCCGGATAAGTTCATAAAGTTGGTCCACTTCTTAAAAACGGCCGATTTAGTCATAGGAACGCTGAAAAAGTTCCATCCGGATTGGCTACCATTGCCACAACCGGGCACAATGCAGATCGTAATGGGGGCGGTTGAACTCTGGGAAAAAAATACAAAATAAGTGCCTTTAAATTGAACCCAGTCATCCAAATCGTATACCATTCTGCAGCAAAAAATTTTTCCTTCAAATTTTATATAATTTAAGACAAGTTAAATCCTTTTAGTTACTAAAAATAATCAAAAAACTTTCTATGCTTCAAAAGTGACTTGGTGTTGACAGCTAAAAATGTAAACAGCCTCATTTAGCACGCTGCGCCATCTGGTTGTCGCGCGCTCCTGCAAAAGCTCAATAGCAAATACAGTGACACAATCGATTTAACTGACTCCGCTATGAAAAAACAGTTTTATAACCAAAGAAAATAGTTTCAAAAAATCAAATCAGATTATTCGCTCTACAGCATTGCCTTGGCGTTCTCGATTGCGAGATTCCTACTCGAAACGACCTTATGATTGTGAGTCCAACTGCCTACCAGCGACTCCACCGAGACAGGACTCAGGGAGACGACTCCTACACCTGGATTGAGCTAACGACCTAACCTTTAGGTTAGTCCGGGCCAACATTTACTTCCCGTCCGACGGAAGGCGTGATCAGACAAATCTCGTCTCGAAATATGCCACCGGGACCATCTGGTATCGAACCCAGGCCGACTGGGTGATAGGCAACCACGCTTACCCCTACACCACGGGTGCCGGATAGTTTATAACTTAAATAATGTTCACCTGTCATTAGTAATCAAGCAATGATCAATGTACACAGAAAAAAAATCGGGTAAATTTACATCATTCATGATGTACCAAAAGTGCACGCCATTAATGATGCGAATTTACAACAACTTCATCGGAAATTTAAAAGACATCCGATGTAAACGTGCCTTGGCAAAACGTTTTGCAAACTTGTAAATTTCCGATGAAACTAACGTAAATTTACCAACTTTTTTTTTTTAAGCTCCATTGAATCCAAAATCCGATGTAAATATCAAACTTGTTGTAAACAATTGCTCAACGTGATGAACTTTTGGATTTTAATTTAATCAGTTCAAAATCTCAAAAGTTAATCTTCTCAGCAAAGCCACTGTTTGAAAATTGCAACAGAAACTAGATTCAACGGAGCATTGAAACAAGGAATGATCTGAATAATCAAAAGCCATTCAAAGATTGAATGAAAAGAATCATTTATGTACAAATTTGGAGGAAAGAGGATTACTGGGGCTGATAATTTTCCCGCCCCATACAGTTTTACAACATTTAAAACAAAATTCTTTTCGTAAGAGTGACTGGCAAAAGGTGATTTTGGCAATACGGAATTTACTTACCTAACAATGAAAGTGTGCTGCTGTCGGGTTCATGTCCTCTTGGTGAATGGCAAACGACGAGACCATTCGGACGTTGATTGTCGTCATCGTGGCCGACACGTGGTTAATTGTTGCTATCCGGAATCATGCACTGGGTCGAAATTGTTACAGGAATCGCGCGCCACGTTCCGTATTATTTTTTCCTAAAAATAGTAGAGAAATTGATCAGCTCGTCACCTTCACCGCCAGCCATCGCCACCGTTAGGTTACCTGTGTGGTAAATTTTTCTGGACCTACTGTACGTGTTCGATACATCCCCCCTCATCAGATTGATTCTTCCGCCGTTCAGCAACGAAGCTGCGATCAGCTGCTCCTGTCCGTCGACGTCCAGTACCAAGATCATCTGGCTGCCCGATCGTCAACGGGATCATAACCGATCATCTAGATCGTTTCTTTTCCTCCTACATCATCACCACCTTGCACACCTAGGTTCTGCATCAGCGATCAAACGAGAGCATTGCTGGGACTACGGTTCTGAAAGATGAAAAAAGAGAGCAGTCAAATATAATTAATGTCGCCAAGACTCACTATCGTAATAAAACTTACCTTTTCGCTGTCACCACCTGCTGCTGCCGTCGCTGTATGTATGTTCGGCAGGGTTTCCACAAACTTATCTTGCCGCTGTCGCCGACCGGATAACCAAAACCCACAGGAAAATCTTGCAACAGACACGGTCCGCGCGACAACTACGCCCGACTCGGACGCAACGGTCGCAGTAGGCGGCACAGCAGCTTCCAAATGTTTATAAACAAAATTTGACGTTTTCGCATCAATGAAATTGCATATCAATAGACTGGCAAAAGAAACTGATGAGTTTTGTCGGAGTTCAATTTACCTAGATTAGGGTAGCTTAAACTCCAACACGAAATATTTTATCGATTTACTTTTTGAGCTCGACATGGCATTTCATTTTAAAATAGTTTGTTTGAGATTTTAAAATTAGCTTTTCGTCATACAATCCAGTCATAGAGTTACCTACGTGCGCATGTATTGCGTGTACGCACATGAAAAAAGTGAGATTAAATTTTGTTCGGCTTGCAAAATCAAATGGTGCACCAAGTAAATCTATTTTTGATAGGCGTGGTTTTGTGGCTTTACCGGGGGCAAATCAATCCGATACACCACCATTCCTGTTAAAATTCTAACAGCCATTTAAATGGCAAATATTATCTTCAGATTACAAGATGAATAATCGGTTTTAAAATCATAACTGTCAAAAACGTAAGCGTTAAAACTAAGTTTACAATTCAAAAGTCGGCTTTAAGGAACTCTTAATAGTATTTTGCTCACACTTTATGCCAACGTCTCATGAAGTGAAAAGAATACTTTCCCGATTACATTTTCAAAAAAAAAAAAACAATGCGCCATGTGGAGATGTCGGTGGACATCTTTATATGTTGGTTAAAATGTATGTTACCTTATCAAGTCTATGTGCCTTGGGAGAGAGGAATAAGTGACAGATGAGGACGGACGACAGACGCGGTTCGAGTACGCGGACAGAACGAGAACGCTGGACAACATCCGAAGGGACTAGGAATCGGCGTTACCGGAAAGGAGGTCAGCGGGCGGTCGGGAGGATGGCTATCGCAGCAACCCTGCTGCGTCCGGTACGTCGAGGACTCTACACGCCATAGGTTTACCTTTAGATGAAGTAAGCGAGCAATGATTCTTTTCAATTTGTTTTCTTATAAAAATGTTACTAAATATGTTACTATTATGGCGCTTGACGTGTTGTAGATACCTTAAATACAAAATTTAACTAGTCTGGTGAGCCCATTAAATTCCAAATAATTATAAAAATTGTAGAACATTTTATTGAAAAAAGTAGAATATCTTGTGAAATGTTATAAAAAATTAAAACATTTTTTTTATCAAATCGGATATTTTTTTTTATAAAATACTTCGTCATCACAGTGCGTTAAAAGACAAAAAAAAATTAAAAAAGTATTTCTTTTAATTCTTGTGGCCTTTTATTTGTATTTTTTAATGGTAGAATTACTGTAATCATTCTTTAAGCACCTTTTGAAATTTTGTAATATAAACTTCGATTATAAACCCCAAACCTCTAAACTTGCACCAGAAAATTCCAAGAAATACGTAAAAAAAATTAGAAATATTTTGAGAAACACAAACCAAAACCTCAACTCATAACAACTCTTCCTACTATCGGCCAATGCACGAAGTGATTTGTTTACCTTTACACTCCGCAAACGTCAAACCATACAAAATTGCTGCCGGATCTTTTCCGGGAGAGATCCGGAAAAAGATCCGGCAGCAATTTGTATTGATTTGACGTTTGACGTCTACCTGCAAAAGAAAATAAGTTTTTCCAGCGATAGCGATTCAGAACAGCTATCACGGAAATTCTCTTACCCATTTTTGGTTAAAGCTGTTTTCAGAATGCACTTTTTGTCGGAGTTATAATATATCCAAATTATCGGTATGCCAAGATAGTCGTGTACTCCGACAACTTTGACAATCCGTTTTCAGATTATTTTCTAAGAATGTGCCTAATTTGTAAATAATTTACTGTGAAAATTGTGAAATTTCTCCGGAAAACCCCAAAAAAAAACGTAGTGAAAAGTGTCCCATCCACCGGAGCCGGGAAGAAGTGCTCCAGTGCCAGAATTCAAAGGAGCTACAGCTTAAAAATTGAAGTTCCAGGTGGTGCACGAATACGCCCGGGACTTCCAGATTAATCTGCGCTCTCAGTCGGTGCCTCCTAGGAAGTTGGTCTAGTTGGTCTGTTGTGCCTCAAATGCTTAAGGGTGTTCCTAGTTCCAGACCCTACTCGGCCTGTTGCTTTCCGGCTGCCGGCATCAATCTTGTCATTATTTCGTCTACCATTCAGCAGCGGAACAAGGGACAAACAGTTTCATTAATAAGTTTTTGTTTACAATTTTTGGTCATATTGTGAAAGCAGACAAAAATCAAAATACGAGCGCAACCTGTCAAAGCTGTTGCGCCACAGGCTGATGTACACGCTAACGACAAACCACTACATTTTTGTACGGCGCAACAGATTTTTTCGCGCAACAGAAGTGTTGCGCACTTCGGTTTGGTGGTGCGCGGATAATAACGAAACACTTTTGAATACTTACTCCATTTCTCGAAGTTGAACCATTTCATTGCAAAAACATCAAACCGATGATTTCCGCAACACTTTTCAAGTTGCCTCCAATCGGCATTGTTTGTTTACCAACAGTCTGCAACTACCATGACGTTTGACGATTTTTTGCCGTAAAATCAAGCAATTATTAAAGAACAACTTCAATTCGATGCGCGCAAAACATTCATAACATCGCACTGATTTGTTTTTGTCATCTGCTTGGGCTGTCATTTTCAAAACAAAGTTTTAAATTAAATTTAAATGCTTTTTTGGTTTACATTACGAAAATTTACAGGAGAAATCATTTTACATGCTTTTCATAATTTCAATTTTTCGATTTGTCAAGATCAAAAGTTCTATTTACATGAGATTCATGAATTACATTGAAGCTCAATTTACGAGAAGGGCATTTAAATGCAATTATTCACCAATTTAAATGAAATTTCAAATTTACATTGAGCATGTTTACGTTCAAAACATGATTTCAGTGTTGGGTAAATTTACATTTTTTTTTTCTGTGTAGTCTACGTTTGTTTGACGAATAAATAAATAAATAAAAGTCACTATATTTTAAGGATTGTTTGACGAAAAGTTATTAGCTTCTGAAAATGACCATTTTTGCTCGGCCGGTTCAAAGGGGCGCACGCACATATTAATTGTTTCTAGGTAGCCCCCTAGAGCCGTTTGCGCAAAAATGGTCCTTTTCGCAAGCTAATAACTTTTCAGCAAAAAAATCCTAAAAATATGGTGTCTTCTGGAAATTTTAAAAATTTAATGAAGGTCCTACATCTTTTTTTAATTCTCCTTTTGATTTTTTGAGACAATATTGAATGGAAGGCAACATGATTTTTGAAAAAAATATTCAACGTTTAAATAAACCGGGGGGATGGCAACCCTATTCCGACCAAAGCAAACTGACAACAGTCGACATTAGCGACATTAGCACGGTTGTCAAATGAGAGCCCCCAACAAAAGCACTAGCTGTCAAATGGTAGCCCATAAAAAATCATTGTTTGGGTTTTTGATTTTCAAATTTTCCGCAATTTAAACGATAACTTCCTGAAAAAAAACACGTGAATTGTGTTGCTAATGGCAAATTCTATCTTATTCTTGTAGATTCCATCCCAATATTGGCTGAATATTCATAACGAAAAGAGTGATTTTTCTGTTTACCTTTTTTTGCTTTTTTTCTTTTGGTCGACAAAGCAGTGCGTCCGTACACTCAGAATCGGCATTACACATTTTCCAGATTGATTTTACACATTTGCATGGGACTTTTGAGTTCAACTAGGATAACACACTTCGTGTAACAATAGTAATATGTATAATACTGATTGTCAGTGTTTGTTTTCTGAACTTCCAAGATGGCGTCTTCTTCGCTACCCCCTGAAATAAACATTCAAATATTTATTTGTTTAAACTAGCCTACACACAAAAAAATATTTCCGAACGATACATCATTTATGATGTAACACTTTTGCACGTCATTGAACATTTAAATTTCAATGCAATTTGATGTAAATTTGCAACAAAATATACGTAAAAACATGATTCAACCGTTTACGTCGAATCTCACGTTTACATCATCTGAGTTTACATGTAACTCATTTTTTCCGTGTCGAATAAATTCACATCATTTGTTCTATGTATGACATGAGATGACATAACTGAATATCTCATATCACTTTGTGCCACAGCAAAAAATCCATTATCATAATCGTAGCATCAAAAAGTCTGGTCTGGCAGTAGTTTCACAAGATAGCACACAGTAAAACAATTCTGTGTAAAATCGCATGCAAAAGCATGCACATCACCTTTGTGAGCAAAAGCATGTTATATTGTATGAGAAAACGTGTACACAAAAAGCATGTACAAAAGAAAAATTAATAAATTTTGCACACCCCAAAAATAACACCAATCTGGTGAGAGCCATATCCAGATTACCAAGTCCGCGCCCTAACCGTCTCGGCTATCCCACCGTCTTGTAAAAGCTGTGTTCAACGCCGATGTAGCAGTAGGTGTCCCGTACGTCGTATACTGAATTAACTGTATACGATGTATGGGAAACGTACAGCTACATCGGTGTTGATCCAACTAAATTCACAGCGGCGAGATAGCCGAGATGATTATGGCGCGGACTTGGTAATCTGGATATGACTCTCACCAGATTGATGTTTATTTTGGTGTGGTCAAAATTAATTTATTTTTCTTTTGTACATGCTTTTTGTGTACACGTTTTTTCATACAATATTACATGCTTTTGATCACAAAGGTAATGTGCATGCTTTTGCATGCGATTTTACACAGAATTGTTTTACTGTGTGCTATCATGTGAAACTACTGCCAGACCAGACTTTTTGATGTTGCGATTATGAACAAATAGTGTAACGTAATTTCCTACAAAATTACAAACAAAATGAGCTTGAAAATATGATGTTGTAGCCAACATCAAATGCTTTCAGACAACTTCCGCTAAATCTTCCATGCCGAGCCCTCGACTCACGATACGGGGTGTCACTTTCGCGATAACAGTTTCAAATAAAAGTAGACGCGCCTCTGTGAGCTTAAATAGGGGACACGCGTGTATTTTTATCTGGCATCTAATGTAAATTCAAAATCAATCGAATTATAACGGCTTGTAAGTAAGTGAGCAAGCAAGCTACTTTTGAAAGCAATTTGCCACCATATGTGCATTTCCTCTATAAGGCGACCTCGGTTTTAGTATATCAAAATATCCTGCGCCATTCCAGCCTGGATCCACGCTCAATCCGTGCACCACATCGAGGTTTAAATCAATCCTTTTCCGCCTCAAACCGCCTCCACTTCCGCTGCACGGTTGCGATATTAAAAGGAGCTCCAACAAAGCGAAAGCGCTTTAATTCGCGACACTGACTGGTGTACCACGTGCCTGCGGGGCGGCTTTTTTTATTGCACCACCCCCGCACCATCCACGGCCTGCTGTGTGTGAGAATGCCCCACGTGGTGATGTGCTTCCTGTGTCCTCTTATCAACACTCGCACGCATGGGATGCCGTTGCTTTGCTGCAAACGCGAACTCTCTCCCTCTCTGGTGGATTGACGCTGTTTGCAATAGATAGGGTGACAAAAATGTCACTTGAAAACTTAGTCAAATATAAAAATGTATGAGAAAATATAATTTTCTAATATGAAAATGAAAAATTAAAACATGTATTAAAATATACCATATTAAGGAGTATTCAAACATAGTAAAGAAATATGAAGAATCAACAAAGATGTTCTTGGTAACATTTCTGAATAATTCAATAAAATTTCTTGTTGGTTTCCTGAAAAAAAAATGTTGACTTGATACTAATTCAAGCAGGTGAAATTTAAACGCTTTGATGAAAACGAGACATCAACCGTACAGATGTTTTCTTCAGGAAGTCTTGTAGAGACTATTCCAGCTTAATTAATTTAAACCATGGACATGTCAAAAATGTATGCGATTCTCAGAATCCTTACCTTGCAACCCTAACATGAAATGTTCATTTCACGAAAGGACTAAAAAAAATCACGTTGATATCCTATCATCATGAAGAGAGCCCCCCGTCGGCGCAATAGACGAAAACGTGCAAAAATCCAACGCATCACAAAGCTCTTCATCCATGATTGATTTGGATTGATGTCACCGGATCTTACCAAGGGCACACCGGGATGAGCCCGGTTGCAAACTGCACGTTGGGCTATAAACGATGTGTGCGCGGTCGGATCATAACGCCATCATTCCCGGTGATGACGCTGGCGAAGGCCGGAGTTGGGCCTATGGCATCAGGGCTTGGCTAAAAAAAAATCTCTAATAAAACCCACGTTTGAGTTATAGGATTCCGCTCAGCTTTATGACCTCCGGTTGTTTACTGTTTCTGCGAGGAAAGCACTCAAATCCGTTACCGGTTCCGAGCGGAAACCTCCGTTGCCCTGGCGTTACATGAGTATTTCAAGAATGTTTCTAGATTTTGACATGTAAAATGCTTTACACATAAATGGCTTATATGACATGTCCAGCAAGTTTAATTGATAACAGAGAAGGTTAATCTCAGTCTCAGTCATAATGATTACATTTCTATCACTTTTGTTTTAAAAACAAATCAAACATCAAATCAAAATCAAATTATTCGCTCTACAGCATTGCCTTGGCGTTCTCGATTGCGAGATTCCTACTCGAAACTAGGTGTCCGAAGGCTTGATTGTTGAGGCAGTTGCAAACCGCTTTTTACACCTTAGCTTTCATCCACCCCGGGATTCGAACTGACGACCTTTGGATTGTGAGTCCAACCGCCTACCAGCGACTCCATCGAGGCAGGACCCAGGGAGACGACTCCTACACCTGGATTGAGCTATCGACCTAACCTCTGGGTTAGACCGGGGCCAACATTTACTTCCCCGTCTGACGGATGGCGTGATCAGGAAAATCTCGTCTCGAAAAATGCCACCGGAACCTTCAGGGATCGAACCCAGGCCGACTGGGTGAGAGGCAACCACGCTTACCCCTACACCACGGGTCCCGGCTTTAAACAAAATGACCGGATATTTGGAATCCTACACCCAAAGGAAAAATATATATCAAAATCTGCAACACTGGATTTGCTGCAGAAAATGTTATATTTTATAACAGTTTATATTTTATAACAGCATGCTCATAGCTCAGAGCAAGAATGGTGAGTGAAGGGACGCGCTGGTTGGGGAAATTATTCAACTATCGTTGTGTTTGTGTGCAAAGTGAAAAAAGCAAAAAACATGAAAAAAAAATAAGAAGAAAAACAAATCAGGATTGTGAGGTGGATTTTTGCGGTGTTCGTTTTGTGTTGTATTCGGGATCGTGAAAATCAGGAGTGAGTCGCGCTGTAGTTATAAAACAAGATCGATCTTGAAAATTATTCATATTAATCGGTGAGTTATTGTGTGCTTCAAGCCCTTTCTTCATCATCGCTGATTGGATGGCAAGTTGACGATTGAGTTCGTTAGATTTATCGCGTAACAAAATTATTTTGATTCATCAAGAACGTCGTGTGGTGCGCGAGTCTTTTTTGTGTTGAAAAGACCTTCCCATAGCTCCGTAGCTCGGAGGGCTCGACGTCGGTTGTTTGTGTGTTAAGCCCTCTCCATAGCATCGTAGCTCGAGAGGCAACGAAAATCAATACCTTATCTAGCTAACAGAAAGAGGATCGGAAGGCACTTGATTGTTGAGTTCGTCGCGTTTATTCCGTAACAAATTCGTGAACTAAATGATTATAAAATTAAAAATCAGACTACGCTATCATTGCAGCATTGCGTTTAACACCTCAATTTATAAATAAATATTATTTGGTTTTATCTTTCCACAGCCGGCTGTCTAAGATTAAACCATTTCATTAAAAATTTAACAACAGTTAAACGGGAAATGTCTCATCCGCTGCATCCGATTGTTTGCCTTGAGAATAAAATATAATACCTTTCAACAAACACTATGATCGAATCATCATCTTCTATGATGAATCCTGACCAAACACCCTATCCTACTAACAAGTTTTCAGGTTCCTGGCGCTCGTGGGGTGTAAGCACAGAGTAAATCAGCTGCCCTAGTAGCAACCTGCGCTAACTAACATTCCCGTCCCTTAAAATCGAGATCTACAAACTGACATGGCGGGCGCCGTTGGTGGCCAATGACTGTTACCTATTCGCAACTGATCTTGTTTTGGCAATCATGGTGTTTTATTTTTTCAGCGCATTCATACATGCTGTTGATAAGGCAAATACCATTTGATAGTCGAAGCCTATGATCAATAGTGCTGAAAGGATATTACGGTTCTGTTCAGCAACGGAGAAGGACAACCATGGGTGGTCTCTCATGCTCATGCTCATAGGGACGTGGCGTTACATCGTGCTGCCATCTGGTTTTTTAAGTGCAAGAGTGTAAAAGTGCTGAGTCATCGTCTAAAAATAGACGGCGTCCTATCTCGCCCAGCAAAATGAAGTCGATAAAGTAGTCGGTTTCGATGAGAAAAAGTGGAAAACGTGGTCTAAAAATAGCGACGCCATCCCCCTATGCTCATAACAGCAAGCTCATAGCTCATTTTCGCCTGCACATATAATGCTGGCGCGTCCCCGAGCAACACTTCAGAGAGAAGAATATGTTGGTGCTCTGTCCCTCACAATTCATCAAGCGCCCATAGGGACGTGGCGTTACATCGTGCTGCCATCTGGTTATTTTAAGTGCAAGAGTGGAAAAGTGCTGAGTCATCGTCTAAAAATAGACGGCGTCCTATCTCGCCCAGCAAAATGAAGTCGATAAAGTAGTCGGTTTCGATGAGAAAAAGTGGAAAACGTGGTCTAAAAATAGCGACGCCATCCCCCTATGGCGCGGTGGTAGCGTGTCGGATCAACAACCAAGAAGTTGATGGTTCAATCCTCGTTCTGCTAAGATTTTTTCTGCAATACAATCAATCAGTTGTCGGTAATGTCGATAATTGTCGGTAACGGGCAAAAATGTCATGCCCCTGTATCGCAAAAATGCATGATTAGAGATTTCATGCTGATTCTGACGTACTAACTTTCCGAACGTCGCTTTTTGACGTTCCGAGAAAAAACGCGTTTTAATTTTTAACCTTCAAGGTCAAAAAACGAGAGAGCGCATTGTAAACAATAGCAAACATTTTGTTTGGTTGGCCATTATGTGCATTGTCCTGAAGTTTGGTTGAATTTGGTTGCTTAGGCGTCAACCATAAAGTATGTCACGCAAAAATCAGCCAAAATTAAATTGGGTTTTTTTATAGTATACATGCCTAACCCGACAAACTTCGTCTTGACCTTTTTTGTTTCTTGACGTTTATAGTTTGTTTACTTATTCAGCCTCCTGTGATCAAAATTTTATTTTACGTAAATTTTTCCATGCAATCTGCAGATGCTCCGGAATCGGACCCAGAGTGGCCAAAGTAGCATTTTTTAGCATATAAACCTTTCCTTGGGCTTAACCCCCCTCCCCCCTTCGTCACATCTTGTCACACCTACGGTAACCCCCCTCCCCCTTAAGAGCGTACGTACTTTGTGGATGACGCCTTATATATAACTACAAATGATTACTTTTATATGAAAAGTGCCAAAAATGCACGAAGTTTTTTCGGTTTTTATTGAATATCTCTGCCTGGATTGAAATCGAATTTTGGGGATCGTTCTTAACTCAATATGGCCAAAAATGCAAGTGCAACAAGTTAACACGACAGCGACGATGTCTGCTTGCGTTTGCCAGCGCATCATGGTAATCTTCCTATGATCCATTATCTGGAATGTCTATCACTTCCCAGCAGACTTTTGTAACCATTTAGAGTGAGTTGTTTCTTCATTAATCCCCAAACGTACCGTTGAAGTTGTTTTTTATTGACTAAAAGATCTAAAAGCAATTACATAAAAGAGATAAATACTTATTTTATGTTGAATAAAGAAAAATAAAAGTTGTTGAACTGAACTTTAGACAAATATCAGTTAAGGCAGTGTTTTATTTATGCAAAATGAAGCAAACACAACAGAAAGCCAACTAAACTCGGCAAAGCAAGAAGAATTTAATCGCGAGGGCTTTCTGGGGCTTTCGTTGCTGCCTACTTACGGCCCATGTGCAACATTCAAGCAGCAGCATAACGAGCAAATGAATAGATAAATGCACATTTCCACTGCACTCAGCTCACGGCGGATGATGGCAAGCATGGCGCGGAAATCTTCGACTAAGTGCAAGCTTAGATCTCGAACGGAGGGGCTAACTCTAACTTCCCGTTCAACGACGGCAGCAAATATGCGATGGCTAGTTTGTGACTCGTCCTGCACGAGGCTTCACGGGACACCGTTTATTTATTTATTTGGACACCAACAGGCTCGGGCCCCAATGGTGTTTTACCTTACAAACTAATACATAAATTAACGTCTAAAGAACAACAAGAATTTCCTTTTGATAACATCACGAGACAAGTTAAAATCGAACAAAGAAGCGACAAAATTAAACGCCCGGTGTAGCCCTGTCAGTGCACTGTACATTGCATAATTTGTTTGACGGATAGGGACACGTAGGAATGGGGAGTTCCGAAAAGTCCGAATGGGGGCGAAAATGTTCAATCCACGGAGAATGGCCGGACACTGCACTCTCGAGGTCAAAACGTCGGCAACTAGGAGTGATCGGCACACATTTCGTCGTACTGCTAGCGTGTCCAGGTTGATCAGCTCACAGCGACTTTCGTAGCTGGGCAGTCGGAAGGGATCCCGCCAGGGTAGAGATCGAAGGGCATATCGGATGAACCTTCGCTGCACACTCTCGATTCGCGCTACGCTGTTCTCGTAGTACGGACTCCACACAGAACAGCAGTATTCTAGTGTGGAACGGACCAACGCACAATAAAGTGCCTTCAAACAGTAGATGTCAGTAAAGTTTTTGGCTGTACGGAAGACAAAACCAAGTTGCCGCGATGCTTTGGAGACGATGTAGGAGATGTGCTGCTTGTATGTCAGCTCCGTGTCGAGGAGCACACCCAGGTCCTTAACGCAGTTCTCACGAGGAATTGAAGTGCCGCAAATCTGGTACTCGAACTTAATCGGGTTACGTTTTCTGGAAAAAGAGATAACGGAGCATTTGGTTGGATTAACGACCATTCGGTTAATTTTGCACCATTCCGCGAAGTTGATCAGCTGTTGTTGGAGAACTTGAGCATCAGATGCATTGTCAATCCGGCAGTAGATTTTCATGTCGTCCGCGTACGACAGGCGTGGAACCGAGATAGAATGGTTACAGTCGTTGTAGTACAACAGGAATACAAGTGGTCCCAAGTGACTGCCTTGTGCAATTCCCGAAAAGGCTTCGAAGACAGCGGACAGCCAATCACCGATCTTGACGCTAATTTTCCGGCCGGTTAGATAGGATTGAAACCAACGCAGGAGAACCCCACCGATTCCCATTCTTTCCAGCTTTGCGATTGCAATAGAATGGTTCAGCTTGTCAAATGCGGCCGACAGGTCGGTATACACCGCGTCGGTCTGCGATTTGGCGGTGAAACTATCGGTCACGAATGTCGTAAAAGTGAGCAGATTCGTCGTGGTTGACCGCGAAGGCATAAAACCGTGCTGGTCGTCGCTGATAAGGTTCTTGCAGAAGAAAAACACCGGATCCATGACCGCCAGCTCGAAGAGTTTCGAAGTGGCGCACAGTGCTGAAATCCCGCGATAGTTGTCTGCGTTCCGTTTGTCCCCTTTCTTGTGCACCGGAAACATATATGCGTGCTTCCAGAGTTTTGGGAAGGAGCCGGTGGAGAGGGACAGACTGAAGAGATGTGCGAGAGGATCTAGAAGCCCGTCGATACATTTTTTCAGGACGATCGATGGAACTCCGTCCGGACCTGCAGTGTTGGATGACTTCAGTTTGGTTGCGGCTTCCAGAATCTGCGAGCGATCGATTGTGATGCGGTTCAGGGCCAGCCCGTTTGGAAGGACATTGTTGGCAGCAGCGGTGATTTGTTGTTGTGACAGATCTTCTTGTGTGAACATGCTCGAAAATTTTGCGGCAAACAGCTGGCAGATGTCCTCCGTATTCGAAGCTGTCTTGTCGCCAAGGAACATCGACGACGGCAACCCGATTTCCTTCCGCTGCTCATTGATGTACTTCCAGAATCCTTTCGGATTGGACTTAAGCTTCTTCTGGGTACGTACTTCGTGATCGGCATGACACTGTTTGCTCATCCTTTTGTAGCAGCTGTTGAGTCGCACGTAGTAGTTGTGCAATGGTAACGTTCGATGTTTTGAGTACTTTTTCAGTGCCGACCTCTTAGCAGCCTTGACTCTCCTAAGTTCGCTGGTTTGCCATGGAACACGGGCGTTCGTAACTGGTTTCTTCGGGACGTGTCTGTCGATGACATAGCCGATAATATTGGTGAAGGTCTGCACAGCATCGTCAAGATTGTCCTTGTCAAGTGTGTTCTCCCAGTCAATGCTCCGAAGTAGTTCTAGCATGCTGGGAACGTCGGATTTGCGATAGTCATAGCGGACTGCACAAACAATGGGCGTAAATTCGCTGGCTAAATGGACAGGCAAAGATAGGTGCAGCGGTGGATGGTGCCGGACATCCTTGACTAGCGGTGCCGGGGCGATGGCTATCGGGGGTGCAATATCTGGGCAGCTGACGAAACAAAGGTCTAACAGCACATTGTTTTCGTTCGGGAACTGGTTGATCTGCTGCAGAAGTGCGCTGCTATAGTTGTCTAGGAACTCTGTTACGTGCAAGGTCTGGGTTGAGAGTTCGGGATCAGCATACAGGAAACCATCCCGGCTTGGCCGCCATATCAGTCTGGGCAAGTTGAAGTCGCCGAGAATTACTAGCTCATCGTAGGGACGTGCCATTGAAGAGACTGTTGAAACCGAAGACGAGTTGATTTCAAATACGCTTGCGTTGTTGGTTTGGTCGGGAGGGATGTACACAACGCAGATGTAGACGGTATGGTCAGCAAGATCGATGGCGACCCAAACTTGCTCAACGCACTTCCACTCGTCCGATGAAACGATTCGCGCGTTGAGTCCCTGCCGGACTGCGATAGCTACTCCCCCACCGTCTTTCTTCTGGCTGTTGATAGACTGCTCGCGATCACATCTGAAGACCTCGTACCCGTTGCCGAAGACTTGACTCGATAGCGTGTTGTTCTTTAACCAGGTTTCCGTCACCGCGATTACGTCGTAAGAGATAGCGGAGCACGCGAGACGGTACTCGAGAGCCCGTGTGTTCATGCCTCCGACGTTCTGGTAGTATATGTTGAGTAAATCGTTACACGGCAGTCGCGGCGATTGGCGTCTAGCGGCGATACCGGGAACTTGACGGGCAGGTGCAGGTGGGACTGAGACGTTCGAGTGAAGGATTGAACAGCTTTCCGGAATAGTTCTGGAAACGGAACAGTCATCAGGGAAGGCAGAGCTCGAATGGTGCGAGTACTTGCCTAACGGTGACGACCGGAAGACCCCGACTCTACTTCCGACAGCAGGATCGGGATGGCTAAGATGAGCGCTGGCTGCGGACTGCGCGACTGCGTCGGAGAGAATCGGGGCTTCCTCAGTACTTTGGGTCGTGCATCCCGATGTCCAGCAGGCCGATGGCAGCAGTGATGCAGCAGATCGTGAGTCGCCGACGGGATGGGGACTGCTCAAGCAGCTTGAAGGAGTGACGCTGAAAGCCGAAAAGGCATCAGGGAGAGAGCGGTTCAAACGGTGTGCGTACTTGCCTGACGGTGACGACCGGAAGACCCCGACTCTACTTCCGACAGCAGGATCGGGATGGCTAAGATGAGCGCTGGCTGCGAACTGCGCGACTGCGTCGGAGAGAATCGGGGCTTCCTCAGTACTTTGGGTCGTGCATCCCGATGTCCAGCAGGCCGATGGCAGCAGTGATGCAGCAGATCGTGAGTCGCCGACGGGATGGGGACTGCTCAAGCAGCTTGAAGGAGTGACGCTGAAAGCCGAAAAGGCATCAGGGAGAGAGCGGTTCAAACGGTGTGCGTACTTGCCTGACGGTGACGACCGGAAGACCCCGACTCTACTTCCGATAGCAGGATCGGGATGGCTAAGATGAGCGCTGGCTGCGGACTGCGCGACTGTGCCGGAGAGAGTCGGGGCTTCCTCGGTACTTTGGGTCGCGCATCCCGATGTCCTACAGCAGCTGGCGATCGTTACTAGTGTTCCATTGCTGCCAAATCGCTTTCCGAGTTCCCCGAGCGCGGGGTCAGGAACGGTTCGTTGTCGCGGCCGATGGGATTTGGGCTGCCCAGGGTTGAACCCGACGGTGTAACAATGGTCGGTAGAACTGCGAAAGAAAGCATTGGCTTTTTTGCCCGTTGTCCATCTCCACTGCTCTGCGGCGAGGAAGTCTTGCGTTGCAGGTCCTCGAACTCCCTGAAGCCGCAGTTCCCTGGCCAGATGGCTGGATTTGAGATGGCCTCCTTGTGTGCGATATTCACCCCGACTTTGAACGAGATGAACGGCAAACTGAGCGGATCAACGCCTTTTTTAACCAACGCAGTCACTTGAACCAGTTCGTTCTGACCGATAGCATTCTTCACTAGTTCCTCCACTTGCAAGGCCGTTGTGTGGTTAGCGAAGCGCGTCACGTACAGCCGGAACAGTTTTTCTTCTGGGGGGACGCAAGTGATGCTTGCGTTGGCAAGCGCATTCGTCCCAAACACCAGAGGCTTTGATGGAACAGGATCGGAGCCACGGGTACGTTTCGGTGTTGGCTTAGGTTTTGGCGTACCTGACTGATTAGCTGTTGATAAGCTGGTGACGCGCTTGGATAGCAGCAGCAGTTGCTTCCCATTTTCGGTGATCAGGTCCCGCAGCTCGGCGTTTTTGAGGTCTTGACCCTCCTGCATGTTGTTGACCGTATCGCCGACCGACTCCATTACGGTGCGGAAGCGAGTGATCTTCATCAGTTTCGAACACTCGTCGCACATCCAAAACAGGTTGGTGCATTCGTAGACGATCTTCAGGAACGAAGTGTTCATCTTCAGGCTGCCCGTCTTGGTACAGCGCATGTGTACGACCCCTTCGCAAAAGCCCATACACTTGATGAACGGCTCATCATCCTTCACCTGCTTGGCGCAGTAGTCGCAGGCAGAAGCCATAGCAAAAAAATCAACAACAAAATTTGTGTAACCGCGACCACTAGACACTGCCGGTAGTGATGCTCTAATCGACGATGTTTTGATGCGGCACACGATGGAGCAAAATGTAATAGTATCAAACAGGAACCAGGGCACTGGAACCGGCTCACTAACACGTTTCGGGTTGACGACGAGCGTGACGGGACCGCACAACGCGAAAAAACGGTAGAAAACTTGATCGGAACACACGAAAAGCACAAAATAAATCAGCACCTTCGACGACTGTAAACATTCGCGCTAGACGTATACACGGAAAAAAAAGTTAACTACACTGCTGCTGCAGATAGATAAGAGAACCGAGATACCAAATGAAAATCAGTGAAGCGTTCCAACAAACTATTTCAATTATCTAGCTGAGAGATTATGAAAAGCATTTCCAGCAGTTCCTGGATGTACGACAAACAATTACAAGCTCGTTGTTCCCAAAACTGTGTTGGTACTAGAACTAAAGTTAACAACCCACTAAGATTGTTTTTCTTGTAATATATTTATTCAAATATTGTTGTATTAATTTCCAAATGAAGGTAAATTTATTAATATGGTGAATTTCAAATCAAATTCAAATTGTTTGCTATACAGCATGACCTTAGCGTTCTCTATTTCAAGATTCCTACTCGAAACTAAGTATTTGAAGGCTTAAAACGGAGAGGCAATTCAAACCTCTTTTTACACTTAAGCTCCTATTCACACCGGGATTCTAACTGACGACCTTTGGATCGTGAGTCCAACAGTGGTAAGTGGTAAGCATGGAAGCCTCACCGTTTCAAGTTTCGAGTAGGAATCTTGCAATAGAGAACGCTAAGGTCATGCTGTAGAGCAAATAACTTGATTTTATGTCTGAACAATTTTATATCTGCGATTGACACAATAGCACAATCATGGAAAACTATAACCCGGGCAGACGGTAATAACAAAATTCATGTCATTTCAATAACAGATTTTGTTAAAATAACAGAAACTGTTATTGAATATTCTTGAAAATATTTTTTGGAAGAAAAAATCATAACATTTTCTGTTATTTTAACTAACAATGTTATTGGGATGATATTCAATTGGAAATGTGGAATAAGATAATAATAACAGTTTATGTTATGTTTTTGCTTTTAATTCCAGAATAACAGGAATTGTTATTGGTTTGATATTCCATTGGAAATGTGAAATAAGATGAAAATAACAGTTTAAGTTATGTTTTTCCATTTTATTGTATAATAACAGGAACTGTTATTGGTTTGATATTCCATTGAGAATGAGGAATAAGACGATAATAACAGTTTAAGTTATGTTTTTCATACCCGCAAATCCCGATGTTTTTTTGCGACTTAGCAGAAAATTCCAAAATTTTACACAGTCATCATGATTGTTTTAGGTTTATTGCAAATTTTGTTGGACTTAGAGAAATTTTCAGTCACTGAAACAATTTTCAATTTCCAGCACTTAGAATAATTTTCATTGGCTCGCATCGTGAGCTAATATTAAGATGTTTCATTTTGGTTGTGCTAGATTTTGTATTTTTTTCGAATATTTTTTAAATTATTTACTTTTGACTGTGAAAAAGACAATATAGGAGATTGAAAACATGACAAATTATTTTGATTTTCAATTGAAACGAAAAATTCAGAAAAAAAACTATTTGAATGCCAGTATTCCAATAAAGTTCAAAAAAAATTAGCAGAGCTGATTCTGCCAGAATCCCGATAGCGGCTAGCACTTCTTGACTGAGATAATTCAATTGACTTTCATGGAGGATAGCCTCGAACCATCCGGTGACCGCGCACAACGTAGCAGGTTCTTGTCAATGTTGTGCTGATGACTGGCGAGAACCTTGAAGCACCTTTCCAATGAAACTGTGACTGAACATACCAAATCTGTCGTTTGTTGTTGTTTATCAAGTTGGACAGCACGTAAGACCCGTCAAGTCTGAACGCCTATCCGGCGATCGTGTCCGTGTGTCCTCTTCAAATCCTACCGGAAATGATCTGCTCCATCGTGTCGCTGAAGCAAACGACCGTAAGCATGAACTCAATGGAATCCTGTGAATAAAGTGCTCCTTCCTAGCGTCCCAAGTCATAATCCTAGAATCCTCCAACCTGGCAGCTGTTGACAAAGTTTGCGAGTCCCTTCTTCTTCCGGATCCTTTTACACGTCGGAACGTTCCACACAGCCACCATTTGGTCCGTGCTGCGAGTGTACAGATTCCCGCCGTCCGGTTAAGGTGCACCTCGATCCGACGTTGTCGCATTGCTCACCGTACACGATCTACAGGTGCATAAAACAGCCGTTCAAACTTCGTCAAAACCAGATACTAACCCTCCGGATGGAACTCGTTGGAATTTATCTCCCCGCCGTGACCCTTTAAAAGCATAAACAGGCTCGACGTGCGGTCTACATTATGCTGTTCCATAAGCTGCTTGCCGTAGCCGCGTTGCACGGACACTTCTGGGCTGCCGAAATCATCGCACTGAAACCACTTTTTAATCTGAGTTCTATACTAAATTTTTCCTTACGAACAAACGAGGGTACTGATTTGACCGATTTGACGCAACAAAATTCAATCACAGCACCATAGACATGCCATCATGCAGCAGGCCATGACTTTACTTTTTTGTTTTGATTGCTCTCTTCGCATTCTCCCAGCCCGGGAACATGTTGACAGCTTCCATACAAACTGAGCGTACCTCTTTTTGTGGGCCCAGTGGGCCTAAGATGGCGGCCTTCGATATTATCTAGCCAAACTTTTGAAAATGGCTAATTGTTTAAATAAATATAGTTTTTTCCATGTTTCGGATTAAAACGACAAAATAAGTAGTCTGGAATCATCTTCTTAAAAAACTTGTTTAGAGATACGCTACGTTCAAATATTAGTCTAGAACAGTTGAAGTGAGCGTGCCGCGAATGCCGTCACGAAAAAAAAGTTTCCCGTACAAATTTTGAGTTGCGTATTCAATGGTCGGACTCCGACGAGGCCCACTGGCCATCTGTTGGTGAATACGCGCAACTCACGAAATCTGTCATCTTAGGGTCCGGTTGCATTCTCCGCATTCTCGGCCTGCAGGAGTGCAGGCTGGAAGCAGTGCGTGTGTGTTGGTGATTTTGTTTGCAGATGTTCAGGGATGCCAGATTTCTCTGTAAATACTCAGATGTCAGAGTGTGTTGCAGACAATTTTCCGTTACATAAATACATAAATTTTCTTAGATATTGGAATGGATTTTTGAAAATAACCTACAGTCGCGCAGTCACGTACGTGTATTTTGTACACACTTTGTAATACCCCGTTCGCACGGGCGAGTTATAACCGGTTATAAGACCAAAAGTGGTTATAACTCTTAAAACCGGCTATAACTCTGGTTTTGCCCATACAACGATCTGTCAGATTAAAATTGGTTTTAAGAGTTATAACCAAGTTAAAACTGCTCGAAAAGGGAACTCGACTACTAGAAAACTCATAGTAGCCTTTGGAATCATTTGAAAACGTCCGACATTGACAGAAGCAAAACAACATTTTTGCAACGGCTGTTTCAGTTATTTTTGCAGAAAGCGTTCAACGAACCGGCCCGCTCCAAATCCACGGAACGGACGGATCACCGTGGGAACTAAACCGAAGAACCCCCGGGAGGTGGATAGGTTTATGTTGGCGAAAGTACTCTGGCTGAAGATTTCCTCAACGGATGATTGGCTTGAACGCCGGAGCATTGCTTTGTACGATCGTTTTCCGTTGATCCTGGCGATTCTTGGAGGTAATTGCGATTTGAAGTCTTGTTAGAACTTCCCATTCGCCGTCTTGTCTTTCAGATCACATTGACACGCGAAAAGATCCCATTCCACCCACATCCGGATGCCAATTCATGTGATGAGGATCAACGAAATCAAGGGCATTTACCGGAGAACCTGTAAAAGCGGCATGCACGTCCTCCATCACAACAAGTTAAACCTTATGGCTGCCCTGGAAGCGTTCGTGTACGATCTCGCGTTCCTGGAACAACGGCTACACACGTCTAACCTCCGGGGGGACTCGATCGGCTGGGGCGGGACACTTCTTCTTTTGATTCGCGATCACGGGTTGGTCGTCTCTCGACCTGCTTCGGGTGTTCAACTATTGCTTTTGTATTCTACCCTCTTCTGGGCCACCTACCTCAACGCTGTGGGGAGATCATGCATGTTTGGATATCTGCCCTTAATTTCTGCTCGGTGATTGTCGTTGCGTTGCGTAGGTGTGCTACTGAAGGTTAGCGGCAAGAGGACGACGTTTTCAACGGGCTCGATGGCCGCCGACGGATGAGTTCCGGCAGATCGATGGCTCATTCCCAGGTCAGTGTGAGATGCTCACAACGGCCAGAAAATCCCCGATATGATTGTTTTGAACAGCCGCCGGCGGGCTCCACTTGCTCAGGGTTTTTGCTGGCCCCTACGGATGTCCCACTAGCATACCACGGTTAGTGCGCCCCTACGGTACCGTCCAATGACTCGTAGACTTTTGGCGTGTCGTCTCCTACGGAGTGATCCACGTGTACAGTGCGGTGCGTTCAGGGCGAGTTCGGTTCGAGTAGGTAGTGCCACCACGTGTGGTGGTTCAGGTTGTATTTACGAGGCACGCGGAGAGGCGAGCTGGCGTGACAGGCGCGATGCGTTCTGTCCCGGTTTCGATCAGGCGGCGTCGCCGCTCGAGGATCGGTATGGTGTTCACAGGTCGGCTGGGCAGGACCGAAACGTTTAGTAGTCCAGCGTTGATCATGACATCGCGTGATCGCGTGCGTGGGTGGTCCCCAGTCAGTACATGGATCGCTCTCTTGACACGTGTAGTTTTCGCTTTAAATCCGGACGGAAGGCGTGCGATTCGGCATCGAACGGAAGCGGTTCGGCTCGTTATCCCACATTTGCGATTGGGTGCCGATACCGAGGCGTCTTCCAAAGCTGTGGGAAAGTGGACGCGTACAAGCTAGTTCTTGTCATTCAGATGTACATTTCGCCCCTCAAGACCAAACTCAACAAAGCGATAGCACAACATAAGCGCATCAACGCCGGGTGACTCGTTGGACCAGGAGAAAAGAAGAAACTTGAAAAAAAAATGTCCGTATCAGATGTGTCGGAGATGTCTCGATGCAAGTGAGTCAGCATCTAAGACGCGCAGTCTGTAGTTTAAAAAACCTTTTTCCTTCCATATCAATTGAAACACAAACGGGAGGGAGGGGGAAACGGTGGGACGGGGGGAGTAGGGTAGGGGATGTTTAATCGGCTTCAACGACGCCCGTAACGCGATCCGGTCGGCCAACCCCGAAGGCGCGAATATTACATTTTATGAACTACTTGTAGATTCAGATGTGTCTACGCGGGTGTAATGGTAGAATTTGACCAATTCCAGCTTACACACGGATCTTCAGGCGACCTTCCAGAAAGCCGTCGATCTTGAGCCTTGGTTTGGCATGTAGCAGGTGCAGGTGCTCAGCGGAAATATGCACACATCGAGGTAGATGCGTAAAAAAAAACTTCGAGGTTTGGTCAGCTTCTCAACAACTTCCTTTTGCTCCATCGGGGACCTGTTCCACATCAGTCTTAAGTTTCATCTTCAAAAGCAAGTTTTCGCGCGGCCAAGATCATCAAAATCGCTGGAAATATACCAAACTTGAAAAAAAATCTTTCGTCGTAAAATTTGCCGGTTGGCGATTTTCTAGAACTTACACACGTACTTCCGGAAGTGAATCAAACATTAGTACGTGGACACACTCGAGGATGACGTCAAATCAGCAGCGGTCGAGTCGTTCGACGTTTTGCACCTCAGCTCCAATACGATACGAGATAGCAGCCTCATGGATCCGGGCTACCGATACGTCCAAGAAGGCTGACCAAAAGCGCTGCAGGACCGTGAGCTCGAGCGGTTCCACAATCAAAGCGACTCACTCGTGACTCTGCAACGGTGCATCCTGTTCTGCGAACGCCTCGTGGTTCCTTCTGACCTGCGCAAGCGATGTCTCAAACAATTCCACCAAGGCCACTCTGAAATCAACGGAATGAAAGTTGTGGCCCGCAGTTATGGGTACTGACCTTAGCTGATTACGAGCGAACAAGTCCAACTGTATCGCTGCTGTCAAGGAACCGGTGGACGCCCCTCTGGGGATGCCGGAGAAGCTGGTATCGGATAACGGAACTCAGATAAAAAAAAAGTATCGACCTCGTTATCACTGCCCCGTTCCACCCCCAGTCCAACGTTCAGGTAGAACGTTTTGCCGATACGTAAATGCGCACGGTTCCGAATCCAGCTTCAACGCGATTCCTGCTGCCCAGTTGGTTGAGCCTCCGAAGTCAGTACATCAACTCAAACCGGCTGTTAATGTAAATCCCTATAAAGGAACTCAGTTTAAACAACGAACTTATTAAAATTTGATTTTGAAATACTCACCATCCTGCCCATAACCGAAGGAGAAAATAGCCAAAAATCTGGCCCTCATGGTTCACCGGAAAGAGTGGCCATGATGGTCAAGAAACCCGCATCACCGAAAAAAAAGAAAATAAATGACAACACAGAATATTCACTGCTTGCTGTGATCTGTCAAAACAGTTAAAACCGTTAAAACCTCTCGCGCCCGTGCGAACGGTTTGGTTTTAACTTGGTTATAACTTATAACCATTTCGTTAAAACCGGCTATAACTCGCCCGTGCGAACGGGGTATAAGGATACTTGTAGAACGCCAAAAACACGCGACACCCGAAAGGGTAAGGGAGCGTTCTTTTATTACGTAACGCAAAAAAATCGGATTTTAGACCCCCTCCCCCCCTCGTAAAATTTGTTTTAAAATTTGTGTATGGAGCGTAACACGACCATCGACCCCCCCCTCCCTCACCACCAACTGCGTTACGTAATAAAAGAACGCTACCTGAGTTTCAAACGAGGTTAGCGAAGTAAAAGCTCGAGTAAAACACTTTAGGAATACTGAAAAAAATCCGACGTTGAATGGCATGTTTGATGAATAATTATTATTGTACGTTTCTTTCAAAGGTACACGCCGCGCGGCATTTCAGAACGTGCCGTAGACATTGTTGCCAGCGATTTTCTGCACTTTTAGTGCAATTAAAAACATATCTGCCAACAATGCCAGGCGATTCGAAGAAGAAGATCAACAAAAACAAAACGTGCGGTATGGGATTTGACAGCGCGCATTTGCCGAAAGTGCGGCGCGTCGTCCCGAGGCTGGTTTGCCGCGTGTCTTTCTCGGGAATACGGGCAATACTTGTTTTCCAATAAAAGGATTAATTTCGAAAGCAACATGAGAAATCGGCGGAGAAGCATTTTGACAGTTGGAACTAGTTTTTCTTGCCACCTACTTTTCAGCACTCCAGGTTTGTTAAATAGTTACCTGTTGTCTGGGAAATTGCAAAATAGTTCAAGCTGTCAACATGATTATGCGCCTTTTCAAAATGTTGCTCCAAATTTGATAGTGTAGGTTTTGTTCATGTCCAGACCGGACAGCGAAGAGCTTTGCAGAAAAAATATCCTTCAACGTTAACAAATGTTTTAACACAAAATTAAGTCGTTCTAGAAAATAGCAGTCCGTAGTTATTTTGTTATATTTTCAGTTAGATTGACTAGTTCAATGTACACAATATTAGTTTCATTTTTTTATGAAGGTTTTAGACGGCGATGAACATTTCGATGCAAAACACAATACCGTGCGCGCTCTCTCTCTTTTCTCGCTTCTTATGCGCAGTGACAAAATAAACGTCAAAACAGTGCGAAGAAAGCGGCGCAAAAGTCGCTCGTTCCGTCGTGAGTGTTATTAATGTTGAAATTTGTTAATTCCGCGCATCATCATCGAAGCCTGAGTGTAATTGTTTATAGTGAGTGGGTGAAAAATGTTGGCTGAGTCTGCCGCAACACCAAACCACCGCAGCAGCGAAAACAAACTGTCCTCCGTAGCCTCGAACTGTGGTTGCAGGTTTTCCGTGATCGACTTTGCCAGAGAGGACATCTAAAGAACCAACCACTCCTCAAACCGAATCCGGTGCACTAGATGAAGGACGTTTTTACGATCCGGGATAGGCAGCCGGAATGAGCAAACTGCTTCTAGGAAATGTTCTTAAAGGTAAGCTCCGTTTGTTTACAAATGCTTGCGGCACTAGTTTCGGGTGGAAAATTACCAGCGAATTTGTTTACAGGTTCAAACAGTTGATGTCACTCGGAACCTTGCCGGAAGGCAGCACAGTAACTAGTAAGTAAAACAATGTCAAACTAGTATGAAAAGGTAGCAACTTCCACCGCGTCATCTCGGAATTTATGATTTAGGGTGGAGACCTTACGCGCGGAGACGGAACCGGCGAATGGTCCATCTACGGCGAGCGCTTCGCAGATGAGAAGCTTAAGCACTACGACGCCGGATGGCTGTCGATGGCCAACACCAGCAAGGACACCAACGAATCACAGTCCTTCTTCACGGTCGCGACTAGCTGGCTGGACGGACGTCAAGTCTATATCGGAAAAGAAGAAGCCCGTCCAGGATAGGGTTTGAAACTTCCGTGGAGTGTGGAAGGTAAACAAAGAGAGTGCATTCAATTACTGATCAAAAGATGATAAATGAACGATAAGTAATAAAATGAACGATGAAACAATGTAATATGATTTTACGCCGTGACGACATATGAGCACGCTATTCTAACCTCCAAATCGTTTAGGCGTAAACCAATGTTGATTTGCAAACAAGCAATCGATCCTGCTAAAGCTCAATTTGAAAAGTCACTGACGTGAGCAGGATAGACTTCTTCTTTACAAATCTTTATTGGCTCATTTACATTCTTTTGCTTGAGTTTACTGGGCTACTGTGAACAAATCTGGTGGTAGCTATTTTTGTTTCATAACCGTCCAATTAGTACATAATATTTTTAGCTATGATATGATCTACTAATCTCTAACGGTGAGAAAACATCTAGCGGATAGAATTGGAACAAGGTTGTGGTTTTTAAACTAACTTCCTTTAATTGTTCCAGCTCGCCCAAGAACTTCGAAATTAAACAAATAATTAGCGGATTTGCAATAGATTTTTCGAAGGATGGAAGTAAAATTAATTCTTTAAAAATAAAAAAATAAACATATTACAATCTTAAACCTTCTATTTCAGATTTCAACGCTTCAAATATATTTGTGGTCCGAGTACAAGTCTTGGAAGCTGCCAATGCTGCAGTTGCTCTTGAACGTGACGAGACCAACCGTTGTTTGGGCTTTTGAATTCAGCTGCAGCAGCAGCAGCATCGACAGGAACTAGAATAAGGACAGTGCGTGCTGTTTATTGCTATAAATGTTTACCATGGCGATGAATATCACCTCCAGGATTCACGACAACTTTCAGATGAGTGCTTTAAATGTTTTCTCTAAAATGAATAAGTCTCTTTGTGATAATTTTTTATATTTTCAGATTGAAACTTAACACAAAGGGCCTCCCGAGGTGAACCCAAAAAGCGTTGTGTTTGATTCACTTTAAACCAGAGCAGTAGAAATGAGAAGATACAATGCGAAGCTAGCACCAATTTTGGAAATCTAATTAGCGAGTAAACGTCTTCCCAAAAGTCCCAACAAAAAACTACGACTTTCAGATGATTTTTATTTAAAAAAAAGCCGGTAAGTCATTCCAATTTTAGCTTTCGTATGACCCAGAGCACTGAACGTAATGGGGAGAGGGTTGAGATCAAAATCTACATTACAACTTTCTGCCCGGGATATAGCTTTCCATGTGATAAAATAATAACACTTTTTGTTATGCAATCAATCCATATAAATAACAGTTTTTGTTATTTGGGTGCTCCCCATCCATCGCTCAGAATAACTAACCTTGTTATTCTATTGTTCTGGATTCTATGTTATTAGTATGTGTTCGGCACTTGCCGGAGTTTTTGGCCAGATTTGCGCTAAATCCACCCAGTGTGCGCGACACCACCCCTGCAGCGCTGACAGGACGGCGCTGCCAACCTTGACAGCAGTAAACAACGGCGCAAACGAGAAAGAAAGCGCGCGCAAAGGCAAGCGAAAAAGTGCGCGCGGCCATTCGCACCGAGGAACACAAAGAGGAAACAAGTCGCTCTGTAAATAGATCGGAAATAGAGAAGTTTTGTTGTTTATTTGAAGTGCCGGGTGTTTTTTCTTGTGCGCGAATCGGACGCTAGAAAATCTTGGGTTTTACAGTCCGCTCAAGTCGAAGTAAGTTCCACCTCGCCCATAAACCGTTGCCAGTTGCCGCAACATTTGGTCCATTCGAACCGGACAGAATACCGAATGTTCGCGAGTGAAAGTGAAAAGTGGTGGCGGACCAACCGGATGGTCGCCATCTTGAAAAACTCGATTCCGCAGAAGAAGTTTGAAGTCGCGATCGATTCAAACGCCTCGCGTGCCTCCGGATGAGGAAAACCTTATCCTCCATATCGCGATCGTCTCGAGTGCTCCGCGTGAAAACGTGCCGCGTGTCTGTGTCCTGCAGAACGACGGATCGGAAGACGCTGAGGAAAGATCAGCGGAACTCGTCCAGCGAAGCGAAGTGAGCCGAAAGTTGGATACCGGCAGAAGAATCGAAGTGCGTTCACTCGGCGAGGAGCAGGCAAGCGCTAAAGTGGGTTTCGGATTCTTGCGGAACGGAACACACGGAATAAAACGCGATTTTACTTCACACACGTGTTTATTCTGCTCGATCAAAAATGGTAGTGGCTTCTCGTTTGTTGTGCAGTGACAGCTCGGTCACAGCTCTCTCTCTCTCTCTCTCTCGCGGTACACTTCCTGTGTACAGTGGAGGCGCACTATTCGGTACACCTAGACGACAGGGTTGTATCCTCAACACTCCCCCTCAATCGCTGCCGTCTGCCAATCCAATGCTGGCACGATGTTTCCGGAATGCTCCGGGTGGCAGCCCCTTTGTCATCATATCCGCAAGTTGATCTTCTGACTTCAGGAACTGCAGGCTGATCTTGTCCTCCTTCACCAGGTCCCGCAGGAAATGGTATTTCACGTCCACGTGCTTCAGCCGTCCAAAATCCTTCGATTCTTCTGCGATCCGTATCGACGACTGGTTGTCTTCGTAGAACGTGACTGGTTCAGGAATCTTGAGCTCCAAATCCTGCAGCAGTCGTACGAGCCACATCTCGTAGCACGCAGCGCTGCAAAGCGCGGTCAGCTCCGCTTCGGTGGATGAGAGTGAGACGCAGTTTTGCTTCCGGGTCATCCACCCAGTTGTGCATCCCAGAACTTGGTACACACATCCGCTGATCGAACGTCGGTCCGTTGGGTCGTTGGCCCAGTCCGCGTCCGTGAACACCTCAACAGTTGGCGCTCCTTCCTTCGCACGATACACTAGACCGAAGTCCAGCGTTCCCTTCACGTAGCGCAAGATCCTTTTCAGGTGCGCCCAGTGAGTGTTGGTCGGGCAGCTCTGGAACTGGCTTAGGAAGTTAACTGCTGCAGCCAGGTCCGGTCTCGTCGTGATTGAAGCGTAGGTTAGACACCCTACCAGCTCTCTGTACGGGGCGTCCGTGCGGTCCTTCTCGGCACCCTTCAGTAGCTTCAAACGACACTCCATCGGCGTCGACGCTGGTTTGCAGTCCTGCATTCCAAAACGCAGCAGCATGTCCTGGAAGTACTGCCGCTGGCTGATCCGCAACTTTCGTTCCTCCACGTCGCGCTCGATTTTCATTCCAAGGAAACAGTCCACTTCTCCGGTGTCAGTCATCTCGAACTCCTTGGACATGCACGACTTCACCGCGTCAACAGCTTTCTGCGATGGCCCGATGACCAACACATCGTCGACGTACAGAAGTACGATCAACCTTCCAGCTTTCGTCTGCTTGGTGTAGAGACACTGGTCGTTCATGCTGCGCACGAACTTCAGCCGGCCTTCGACGAACGCATGGAAACGGTCGTTCCACGCGCGTGATGCTTGCTTCAACCCATAGATGGACTTCTGAAGCCGACACACCAGATTCTCGCCCTGCTCGAACCCCTCGGGTTGAGCCATAAAGATCTCCTCCGTCAGTTCGCCGTTGAGAAAGGCTGTGCGAACGTCCATCTGGTGGATCACCATCTTCTCGTGGTTTGCCAGGGCTAGGACAGTGCGCAACGTGTCCAGCTTGGCAACGGGCGAGTACGTCTCAGTGTAGTCCAGGCCGTACTTCTGGCTAAACCCTCTAGCGACAAGGCGGGCCTTGTACCGGTCAGGTTTGTCGTCGGTTCCCCGCTTTATCTTGAACACCCACTTACTTGTGATTGGTGTCCGCTTCGCAGGAAGTTTCTCCAGCGTCCAGGTTCGGTTTTTCAACAGAGACTCCATCTCCTCGTTGATAGCCGCTTCCCACAGCTTCCAGTCGCTTCGCTTCCTGGCCTCCGAGAGCGAGTTCGGAAGGTTTTCGACGTAGTTCATCGCGTTCAAGGCGTACGCTGCATAGTCGACCTCGTAGTCCTTGAGCCAGGCAGGCGCGGTCTTCTCTCGTTGCGGACGCTGCGGTTGGTCTACGCCACCTCCTTGAGGCAGGGGTTCCTCCTCGCAACTGTCAAAGTCGTCTTCCGGTTGCTCACTCGATGTGCCATCCGTTTCAGCTGAACGCACACTGGCCGCTTCTTGCTCATCGTCTGACTGGTCCTCGTCTGACGACTCGTCTCCAACAATCGGTTGAGAAATCTTGTGTAGAGACTTACTTTTGTGCGATCCGGATTCCTTCTCCTCCGCGAAGTCGACATCTCGTACGTGGACAATCCGCTCGAGCTCGGGGTTCCACACTCGGTAGCCGTTCTGGTGGTAGCCAACGAAAACGCCCTTCCACGCCTTCGGGTCGAGCTTCTTCCGGAGTTCCTTGGGTACGTGAGCGTACACCGGGCAGCCAAATGCGCGCAGCTTGGCGACGTTCGGCTTCGAACCCTCCCACAGCTCGTAGGGCGTGACGTTTTCCTTGAGAGCTCTCGTGGGACTCCGGTTCAACAGGAAGGCCGCCGTCTGCACCGCTTGACCCCAGAAGCGCTTGTCAGTTCCTGAGTCGTCCAGCATCGCACGGGCCTTTTCGACGAGGCTGCGATTCAATCGCTCACTTACCCCGTTCTGCTCCGGCGTGTACGGCACAGTCCAGTCGATCTGGATCCCACGGTCCTGGCAGAACTTCTCGAAGTCCTTTCCTCGATACTCGCCGCCGTTGTCACAGCGAAGGCGGCTGATCTTCCGACCAAACTTCGCCGTCACCATCGCCTCGTAACGTTGGAAGCTCTCGAACACTTCGTCTTTGCTCTTCATCAGGAACAACACCACGAAATGGCTCCAGTCGTCCGTGAAACTCACGAAGTACTTCTTGCCTTCAACTCCGACCGGTGCGATCGGACCACATACGTCCGAGTGGACCACTTCTAGCACTCGCGACGCTCTCGTTTCACGCGTTACGAACGGCTTC
>NC_068937.1:85865319-85896007 GCF_016801865.2 Culex pipiens pallens | reverse complement strand
TAAAAGGATAGCTTATTATCGAACATATGGAGCCTAACATTTCACTTTTGTAAACAATAGTGTATCCCTTTCACTCAAATGATAGTTTGCAAAAGGTGTGAGAGGGATACACTCAAGGGGAAAACCACTCTGCTCATTGCCCTCGAGTAGGCTGTGCCCTAAAGTTGCCCAAACGTGCCCGATTGAGCCGAGGTCAAGAAATAAACAGGACGGTACATAGCAACCGTATTCCAATGTTTGTTTATGAGAGTTTCAATCCTGTCAGTGTTCAGTCTACGGTTTTGCAGAGAGGATATTAATTTCTCCCTTTTAGTCTACCGGAACGATTCTAGTATTGCACAGTTTCATAATTTGATTTTGGTAAGAAGTATTTTATGAACTATAGAATGACAATTGATCAGATACTTTGCCCTTTTAGGAAAAAAAGAATGAAAACAATACCTATGGAAAATTTTCTTATCCCAGTCCGAACTGACGAAACTCAACCAGCTCACCCTGTTGACAAATATCTCAGTGATGACCCGAAGCTGGTTCAAGAGCTGTTCCACGTGGCCGAAAAGCACGCCCTGTTTATCATCTCATTGATTTTTTACCATTAATAAAAAAAACTCGTTTCCATGAAACATAAAAAAATTGAAGTTTTGCTTGAACCCTTTGTTCAATGATGTAATCTTTTAATTTTCACTATACAAAAATGAAAACTTGGTGCAATCTTTTTGATCAGTATGATGTGTTTGAATGGACATAAATCGAATAAATAAAATTTTAAGTCGATATGTTAACAAATGCTAAACAATGAAACAATTCACAGCGACAATTGAAATACATTACAAAATATTGGCAAATTCAAAAATGAAGGTCTCTCAAAGCCGAAATTGAAAATTTTCAAATTAAGTTTCAACAGAACTAATTATCCTAAACGTCATGGATTGAAAAATATCTATTCTTTGATATTATCATAATTCAAATTTATAATAAATTAAGATTTTCCACTGCTGATGAATCAATGTTGTCATTTTACACGTTCTACACAACACCAACAAAAAAAAAATCACGACAAAGTTAAAAAGCTGCATAATCAATTTTATTAAACAAAAATTGACAATCGAACTTGCAACTTGAAATAAATGTTTGTGAAAATGTGAAGAGTTCGGGACAGAATCCTGATTACTTTAATATTTTGAATTTACTTATCCAATTGTCAAATTGGAGAATTGTCAGAGTAAAAGGTGCCGGAGCTCGTGCCTGAAGGTGCCCGAGACGTGCCCGATGGTGCCTGAGACGTGCCCGATGGTGCCCAGGGCTCTTTGATGAGAGTGGTTTTCCCCTTGGATACACTCTTGTTTACAAAAGTTTTGTGCTCTAATGAAATGGAAAGCACGATATATGCAAAAATGTGACTGTTACATTGGATGTTTCAAAATTAGTGGCCAAATCAAATTTCTATCAATGTCACCCGGGCTATCAAAGACACCCCAGTTTACGGTACTATTTATATGACCATCATTGCATCATTAGTTCATCCATACAAGGCTGTATACAATTTTGGCAGCTGTCCATACAATAAGGCTATTAAAAAATATTCAAAAATACGTACCTTGAGAACGGATATCTGATCGATTTGTAGTGCTTAGGACTTCCGTTTTACGCTTAATTGTCCCATGTCATTTTTGAAGGATTGTGACATTATTTGGATTTTTCAGTTTAGTTCGACGTATACTAAAAAACCCATAAAACCTAGTTATTTATTCGAAAACTCATTAAAAACATCACCAATCAGTTTGTCCCATCGTTACACTTCTACTACGTCTCACCATGATTTGTTTCACGAAATCATCAGTTTTACGAAGCATTGTTTCTAGTTTACCTGTAATAAACTGCTATCTGGTGTGATTAGGGAGACATACTGTGAAAACACAGGAATCGGTAAAAAAACGGGGTTTTTTCAATTGCACGTTTTTAACATGGGACATTCTGGCTTCGTTAACCAGGGAGCCGCATGGTACCGTAAAACGGGGTGACTTTGATAGCCGGGGTGACTTTGATAGGTTTGAGATTTTTCCGCAAAATGAAGATTACAAATTAAATACGTACGGAATGGTTTGGAACCATACTGACCATGGTAGAGAAGTACTCAAAGTACCTCAAGAAGAACTTTTAATAACATTTTTAAAGGTTCAAAAAGTTAGTTAACTATTATTAAGAAAATGTTGATGAAAGGCATTATTTCAAACTTCTCAAAGTGTCATGATTTTCTCAATGAACATGATTTTGAATCGGAAAATGGAATATATTTTCGGATTCTTTGGACGATTTTCCACTAGGAGAAGGTAAACTAATTTTGTAAATATTAAATAATATGTGTTTTTGAAACATAATTCAAAAAAATCTCCAAATTTACAGGCAATCTCAGTTGAACAAATTTCATATGAAATGTGAAAACTTGTGATTCGTGATTCGAATTCAGTTTAAAATGTAATATAAATCGATTATTTTATTCACAATACTAGATTTAACGAATTTCCGGCAAAATTCCGACTTTTTTAACAACTTTACCTAAAATTTATATGTATTTTGTTAAAAAGCCTTAAAACTTAGTTAACTTAATATAAACATTGATTTTTTTCTTGAAAACTATATCATCAACCATAGTGATGGTTCATTTAACGTAAAAATGAAGTTTGAACACCTATAATCTGATTTGAACAAGAACAACTATGACTATCAAAGTCACCCCGGAATTTAAAATGAGAATTTTTAACGTAACTATTTTTCTGAGCATTATCAAAAAATAACTTTTTCCAGAAATAGTGCATGAACTTTGTGTGGCCTACCCCAGTACATGTTTTAAAAATTATAATCTTGAGAAAAACCTTTCCAGTTGGGACATATTCCAAAAATAAATTGAAATCCTATCAAAGTCACCCCGGTTTACGGTACCATTTGAAGTTAAGAAAGTTCACACTTCAAATTTTTATCATAATCAGCTTTAAAAACATTTCATCCAAATCTCTAATCGTCACACTGCTCAGCTGGTCGGATCGGCCCTTTCAGTGCTGTGGATGGTGGTCCACAGCGTACATGGAATCATGTTTAAGGATCTGAAGCAAATCCTACGCAAGGAACAGTGCGATGCATCCATTTTGCTCACGGCAAACGTTCCGTCTGCGAAGAAAATTATCGTACACGGCCCTGAAGGTGATGATTTATCGCGTTGGTGATTACGATTAGATTGCAACTTTTGATTTGTTTTACAGACGAAGGTGGAATTCCGTCGCAATTTCCGGTTCAGGAAGACACACAATTTACACAACTGTTGACAGAGTCGCTGGATTTCTTCGGAATCGACGAGAAAAAATTTAACCAGTACGTTCTGGTGGACTACAAAACTCAGCAAATTCTTAACCCCAATTGGTACGTGCGCGATCTGTACTTCTTCAAACGCTCCCAGTATCCGCAGCTGCGTCTCGTTGAGATGAAACCGGAAGAAGCGTTCAACGCACTGCAGAAACAAGAACTGTACAAAAAGTTTGTGGAGATTGGTAAGGTCCACCTTACCTGGGCCATCTTGAAAAATGTGGATATGGTGGTGCAACGAGTTGTGTTTCTGCACGAAGAGCTGATGAAGCTACCATCTTTTCCGCGAAAGGCTCTGGAGGTGGATCTGGATTTGCACCAGGGTGGTGAATTTGGCAAGGAATTACTCGGATTAGACGTTCTGCACAAGTTCATGTGGGTTCGTCTGATTGCCAGGATGTTCGAGGCGATGGCTGGCAACTTTGCGTACTCTGCGGATATTCAGTTATTTTTGAACGTTTTATCGGGCGCTGCTTTGCTTCACTCAGAGGACTCCTGTATCCTGCGCTACGTTACAGCAACGTTCATCAACGCGGCGTTCAACTTTAAGAACATCTTCTCCACCAATGGATATTTCATGATCATGCCAACATTGTTACAAGTGTATTCCCTGCACCAGACTAACAAACTCGTCACCACTACGATTGAGTACGCGGTTAAGCAGTTTTACCTGCTCAACAGAAAACCGTTCATTTTGCAAATGTTTGGATCTGTGTCGGCCATTTTAGATACAGATGAAGATGGTGCATACGGCGAAGCACACAAGGTGCAGTCTAGTTGCTTGTTCAACCTGTTGCTCAGTTTGGAAACGCCCTCTCCAGATCCATTGAATATCGCGGAACTGGTCAAGGAACCCAAACCACTTAAAGCTATCGATTTTTGCTACCACGATGAAGACGAAATGGTTACAGTGCTTGACTGCATCACTTTGTGCGTTATGACGTCATCCTACTCAGCGGAAAGCACAAGGGGTTACCAGATGCTGGTTGGTTTGATCCGATGGATCTTATTATGATCGTATAAACTCCAAACCCTTTTTTACAGATCATTCTGGAAGCCATCCTACCTTGTTACATGAAACAGATGCAATCGCCAAGTTACGTTCCCCTGGAGGGAAAAAGTGAACGAGATATTATACTACAGCTGGCCGTAGCCATTAGAACCATGGTTCATAACTGCGAAGGATTGTCCAAGTATGCAGTCATTCGTCTCTTCGTCCTCAAAGATTAACCTTCATGTTTTTTAGGAGCTACAACGGTCCCTATCGCAACAGTCCCGAGCACAAGGGTTCAAGCCAACGGAACTGTTCCCGTGGGCCGCCCTGCTCACCCGGGCTAGACTTTGACGAGGAATCTCACTCCAAGTACGTCAGCGACGTCGGTCGCACCAAGATTCTGAACGAATCTGTCGAAGATTCCGAAACCATCCGAGCCGAGTATCGCCGTGCCCGAGACGTGCTACTCTCCCTGGTTGGAGAGTTCATAACGATGGCCTCTACCCGTTTGAACGAACTTGCCCGAAAGCAGGGAGATAACAAACCGGTGGATCTGCTAGACGTCAAGTGTCACGTTCGGCTGGCGGAAATTGCGCACTCCCTGCTGAAGGTGTCTCCGTACGATCCCGAGTCTATGGCATGCAGGGGTTTGCAGCGATACATGCAGTGTATCTTCCCGAGGGCTGAATGGGCTGACGATCACGGTATGAAGCCCACGCTGGTAACGATCTTACGCAGGCTAGATAAGGTGTTTTTGAAGATCTCCAAGAAGACGTCCATAAGGGTAAGTTTTCCGAAACTGAGCACGAGTTTTTAACCAAATTGTCTCATGGTTCCAGCGAAATACGGATTGGGAAGCCGCGGCAGGTTTGTTGAAGGGGGTGCACGAATCGATTGTCCGCTACCCACACGTGCTCCATTGGCGTGAAATGAAGTCTCTGCTGACAACCGTCCAGAATCTAATCGTCAACGAGCCCGGAAATTTTCCGGAGGGAGTATCCAGTGCTGGGGCTGCCCTTATGTCCAAGAGTCCGCCTCCGTTCTTCTGTTCGCAAGTCGTACGATTAGTGTCGCTGCAAGTGGTCAGTCCGGTGGATTCTCTTTCACTCGGTTTGGAACAGATATGCGGAGGTAGCACCGAATTTCCGACCCAGGAAAAAGCCGAGAGCTTCCTCATGCATCTGATCATGCCATTGTGTTTGAAGGTCTGCAGTGGACGCAACATCTCGGAAATCGGCGAGCTAAAGCAATCCGATGTCTCGTTTCTGGTAACGGCTATTTTGAACGCGATGAGTCCGGTCGCAGGAAGAACGGCTCAATCGGGTATGCAGGGTAACCGCACCGTCGGAGACATTCGAGCCGGATCACTTACATTCACCGGTAGCCGGGATGCAAAGCGCCCTGCAAAGATCTCCACCTCACTTTACCAGGCCACGTTTTTGGCGCTGAAAGTGTTGTGCATTTGCTTCGAATCGAGGCTCTCCAACGAGTGGCCACGAATTGTACGCGTTATGCGAGACTTGGGCAGACGTAACGAGGCTGCTCCAGAGTTGTGGAATTTTTTGGAATTTGTGGTCACTCAGCGGACGCCCCTTTACATTGTGTTGATGCCGTTCATTTTGCACAAGGTTGGTTTCAATCACACTTCTGGAGCAACATTTGAAAGGGGCGGTACGACATTGCACTTACGGCCTTGCTTCCTATTTAATCGCGTGTAATGGAAGGCCGTAAGAGCAATTTCATACCGGTCCTATCAAATGTTGCTCCAGACTTAAATTAAACATTCATTACGGATCATGGCCGATTTCAGATATCGCAACCGCCAATCGGCGATCATGAACGACACATGCAATTTTTAATTCGAGAACGCATGAGAGGAATGCCACCACCAGGGGGAGTTAAATCAAGAGGAGCTATCTTGTTGGAGCTAGCGCGGGAAATTAGAGATTTACGGGAGGAACTAGAGGAAAAACGTTACGGTAAATTGAACGAATAATTCGTCTTGCTCAATCAAACAATCTTTTTCTCCAGATCGAGATCCTCCGCCCCCGGAACCACCTCGCCGGGAGGTGTCAAATGTACCACTGGCGTCGGATCCCCCTTCAAAGCATACTCAGCGACCGTCGCTGATTTCTATGTTCACTGGGGGACCACAGGTTCCAAGTTTTTCGTCATACCAGCAGGACTCGCGCAGTGGAACCGGCGTTTGTACACCAAGTGACACATTGTCCCAGCACACGTTGCACGCTCCTCGGGGAGAATCTCTGTCCAGTTCAACAACCACGACGAACAAGGATGGCCTCGGGGCGGACACTCAAAGCGGCGACGGAATAACTCTTACCCCGGGAATAGTTCCGGAGGGTTGCATTATCAACAAGGGTCCCCTCTCTGGTATAGCGCCCCATCTGACCCACTCAATGTCGATGCAACCTTCGAGCAAGGTGCAACCTCCCAAGTTACGATTCGTGTCCTCGGTCGAGTTCAAAACATCTTCGGGAGAAACTTCGACAACGCCGCTTTCGCCGGACAGCCTAGCGGACGATAGTTCCGGAGAAAATCCAAAACATCGCCTCCAGCGATCGCGCGCCCAGAGTCGCAAGACTTTCCGATGCCGCCGTGGTGCAACCAGATCGAACAACAACCAGGGCATGGAAGCGCAAAATCAGCCGCCCTCAATATCATCCATCGTCAGCAGTGGCGGTGCTGGCGGCATTTCCGCTCTTCCGCCAAGCGTGGCTCCGATCGAACCACTGGAACTGATCAACAAGAATATCGCCGCAGTTGGTGACCTTTCGTGGGACTCGGTGTCCCAAACATCGTCTACATCGGGCTATCGAGACAACTACAGTCTCCAGACAGGACTGCTCTCGCCGGATGGTTCCTTTACAGGTAAGAATCGTTTGATAGAATATAAAGAAAAAGATCACTTGTGCTGATCACTTGATCGATGTTGTGGAAGCGATAATTTTGTTGGTTCACGATTAGTCTCGAAAAGCAACAATCCGCACGTATTTTCAAACCATAACCTTTTACAACCCAGCCCGACAAAAAAAAATCATAACTTAGGGGGGCAGGGGGTAATATGCACCCCCGGGGCAAAATGCACCCCCTGCTTTTCTCGGTATTTGGAAGAATTTTCCAGGGAAAAAATCATAGAAATTGAAAGCTCAACATTGCTAAAACATGCTGGATAAATTTGAGCATCGTAGTATAAAAACAGCTTAAGTTATTTGCAAAACTTTAAAATGTTGTGTTTTCATCTAATTTTTATAGAACTTTCATTATGATTTTGGACAATATTCGCATTCGCATTCGCATTCGCATGGAGATGGTGATCTTAGCGGGTTGCAGACTGGATTTCGTCATGTATGTGTGATAATTGTCCAGCCCAGGTTGCTTAGAAATTGATTAGAGGGAATTAAAACCAATTCTACCAGAACAGGACAGGTAGCACCATGAGAGCCATCCATTGCCGGCCGCTCCCATCTCCACCATTCACCGGGAGAGGAATAAGGATTAGGAGCACGGGAAGTGTTGATGCTGAATTTACTTAGAAAAAGGTAGCGAAACCGCAGGCTCTTTTTCCCAACCTTATTGTGGAACTCGATCAAACTGACCATTTGATCAAATTTAATTGAATTTAAACAACAAGGATGCGTAAATGTCGCGTGGAGTTGGTAGTTGTGATGGGTAAAGGTCTGGGATTCGCCCTAAGCAAGCGATACGACCATTGGCATAAATGAAGTTAACTGTTAGATTTTTATTCTCAAGGCAAGCAATCGGATGCTGCTGTTGAGACAATTCCCGTTTAGATTAAGTAAAGTTTATTATTTTAACAGGATTGAAAATTTATTCTCAAAGCAAGCAGTCGGATGCTGCTGCTGAGAAAGTGTTATTATTATTTCAGTGTATTTTATATTTTAATCCCGACGCGAATATTTGTTTGAGATCTAATCTTAGACAGCCGGCTGTGGAAAGAAAAGATCCATGCGCCTAAATTTCAATCATCATTTATTCCAGTACGATTCATTTTTACGTTTACGGAAGCGATGAAGTTATGAATACAAAACATAAAAATAAAATAAAATTTAAGTCGTAATAAAGAAGGATGCGCAAACATTAAATTCAATAAACGTGACGCAAAAAATCGAATAAACATGCTTGAACAAACGCACACCGAATCGAACCGACCAAACACGAGACTCAAAAAGAATATCACAAAACCGGCCTTGCTGTGAGCAAAATGAGGCGTGCGAACCGCTTCTATATGACTAATGATATAATACTGTTTCAATTCAGTTAAAATAATTAAAAAATAAACAAAAGGAACCGAACGCGACAAAAGTTTAAACTAAAAAGAGAAAAAAGTAAAATAAAGAACGCTCTCACCCGAGTCCAGCAACGATTACGGCAAGCAGCAGCTCACAGCAAGTTCACTCAGCTGACGACGAGGCCAGTGGAGCCACATCCCTGCGCCGGACAAGCGATGAGTTGGAGGCGCACACCCCGATTATATCCATCACACACGACGACCATATCCAGGCACGACGCAGAACTTTCTCTCTTACTGCTTTTTTGGCCCATTCGATCAAAAATCTGTAGGTTTGCAGAAAGTCTGCATGTTCAAATTTGGCCCTTCTAGAAAACTACACCCCAACATCGAATGACGTTTGACCCAACACTCGCGACGCTGCAGCAGAATCCACCTCCTGTCATTGCTTCGGCAGTGGCACGATTTCGTCGCTGTCATCGGCGAACCAAGACAGCACACACATTATGATTTTGGACAATATAAAAAGCATTAATTGTTATTGTAAGTGTTGAGGTATATAGTATTTGCCATAATCTTCACAATTCTGTAGATAGATGAGTCCATAAACATAAAAAATGCATTTTTTATTGAATTTTCTGCAAAAAGCGTGGTCGGGGCAAAATGCACCGCTGTGAAGCTCCTTTGTAAAAACAGCGGTGTCATTTAGTGGTGACTAGTGAAAACTGCTTTTACCCGGTGCATTTTGCCCCATGTTGTGGTGCAATTTGCCCCGTTGTTGTAGTGCATTTTGCCCCGATGTTGCGGTGCATATTGCCCCGCATGGTTGTTTGAAATGAATCAAAAATGTTTTTAGAAATTTGATATTTTCGAACAATTTCGAGGTTTTTATAGACTTTTTCACATAGATGACGAAGAATAATAGTTGTTTTAGAACATCGAACAAAATTCTTCCACAGTAATGCTGTAATGGATGAAAAACCACAGTTTTCCCTTAAGGGGTGCATTTTACCCCCTCTCCCTATCCCCAATACCAAGCCCCGTCTCCACCCACTAAGAAATGTAACGACCCGATTAGTCTGATGGTTAAATGAAATCGGGCTGACATTTTAAATAATAATATAAGAAAACATTGGAAAGGAGAATACTTTTTTTTAAGGATTTTACTTCTTTCGTGGGACTTTGTGAATGTTTTGAAAAAAAATGTATTTTTCAGGAGTCAACTTTTTTTTTTCATTATATTTCTAGATTATGTTTGACACACTTTGTGCAACTTAAAAGCTAAAAAATACCAATCAAAACAAAAAATTTACAAGACAAAATACTTAAAATAAATGAAGAAAACACAAAACAAGAAATCATTCTGGTCGTGCTATCTTGACACACGTGCCAAGATTGAAACATTTTTGATATGAAGAGTGACAACATTGCACGGAGTGCTTCCGGTTTTTGTTAAAAATCTCAGGATTAAAATAGAGTTTTGGGGATCTGTTAAAGTCAAAAGTGAGACACTGTGAGCTGCACAAAATGGGGTTCTTACTCAATTTGGCCCAAAATTCCAACTATCCGTTGAATCAGCCAAGACTCGATTATCCAAAGTGTCAATTATTAGAATGAAAACTGGAAAAATCTAGAAAATCAATGTATTATTCTTATTTTTGTGATCGTATCCAAGGTAAGCGACCACAAATTTGTGACATTTGAGTGTATAGGGTGAAACTGCCTCGACTCGAGTTTTTTAAGCACCTGTAAAAAAATACCGTTTTAGTTATTTTCGTTGCTATCAAACTTCTTGTTCACTAAAATCTATTTATGAACTCGACAGATTGCTTGCTTTCGTCTGCAACACATTTTTTATATATTTTTTTTATTTTCTTTTTTTTTTGCGAGGGAGGTTTCCCGTTTCACCTTAAAGCGGTATACGCACAATGGAAGGAACCGGTCAAGAAAAAAATGAAATGAGCAGCAGCGGCAGCGCAAGCAAGCCAGAGAGGGTGAAGAAAAGCCCCTTTGTTCTACTATTCGTAAAGCTGTTTCTTGACCCCTTTCCTTCCGATCTGCATACTAGCATTAAATTATTTCACACCAACCAAACCAACATTTTTTTATATATATTCTTCACAGGAACTGCCCTCGGCGGCCGCTCGTCGTCGCAACACTCGTTGCTCATGTTGTTCGAGACGCAGGACGAGGATACACTAATCTAGAGCGTTTTATACACACATATTTACAGTTGAATGTCTGTTTTAACCAATTACCGATTTTAAACTGCAAGTTTTAATCACCCGATTGCATGCAAAACGTAGCTAGTTGTTACTGTGTCAAAATATGAAAAAGAAAAGTAAACTTTAGGTGGAAATATTTAGAGGTAGCACCAAATGCAACTGTATCAAACAATAAAAAAGCGTAAACAGTTTAGAGTGTTGTTAAAGGCTTTCCATGTGTGATATTTAAGTTAACAAAAGGGTAGACAATGTTTTAAAACCAAACGAGTATTGTTTTTAAAAGTGTTAAAACAGGTACAATTTTTTAAACTGGAATAAATTTTTGCAAGTAGGTGAGGAAGTTGGTCCATACAATCTTATGACGCACAAGTATTGTGAACAGAGAGACAAAAAAATCACAAGTAAATAAACCAAGCAGTATTCGAGAGTACAGAAACCCTGCAGGAAGATAACAATGGTTGCCAAAATATTTGCAATAAGCAAAACCAATACGAAATAACCAAGTCTTATTTATTTTACTACAAACGAGACATAAATCCCACGACGAAAATTAATCCCACTGGAACAGATGTTTTACGAAATTGTTTTATTTTTACACTGAAAATCGTTGTTTTGATGAATGATTAGAAAACAGTAGAAGAACAGTAGTAGAAGCCCAACGTTTATATGAAGCATATATTTAGAAAGTGAAATATATAGTTAACCGTTAAACAATGTTGTGAGAATTATTTTGTCGTTTTTAGTGGACTTTAGAATGCAGTGGAAAAACCCAGGTGGTATTTTATAGATAAGCAGTTTATTTTTAACGCAATTTAAAAAGGAAGAAAAAATGCGACTACTGCACGCGTACACAAATATAGGACACACTTACACACAAACACACGTGAATGTTAACATGCCAAATCTATTTTAATCAAACACTTTAATATGTAACTTAACGAATGTATCGAATGTTTACAGAGAAAGTGAAAAGAACACATGCCAAAGTAGGAATGAAATCATCGAAAATATGCCGGTCACTGATAATCAAGTATTTAAATGTTGCATAGTTATAGCGAAAAGTGTAGTCAAAGTAATAGCATAGCAAGGTTTGAAGTTTGAAATGATGAAAAGAAATCTCAAGAATTGCAAATTTGTTAAAAAGTTCCAATAAGAACTTTGTGAATGTGCCAGGAGATCACAAAGTAGGCACGGTATCGTCCCGGCTGATGGTGTCGGTAAAGTAGAACGATGGAAAATGCTCGGAAATATTTAAAAATAGAATCGTAACGTATGTAACGCACTTAGTGAAGGGGATTTTGAAACTCGATTGGAAGTGGTTTGTGTCCTGACTAGATTCACAATAACGCATTGTAACGATGTTGTGAGTTTCAAAAACAACTTTACGGAATGATTTTGATTAAATGAACATAGCTGGAACGTGATAGTTAGCAAAATAGTCAAGGCACGAAATCGAAAAAGGGCTCATTTTCGTGTGTCTAACGGCAAATCATGTAACAGGCCAGGTTTTGATGGATCTAGACTAAATCGACCCCGCTGAGTCCGAAAATGGTGGTCACGAAGCCGAATTCCTTAAGGGAAGCGAGATATTCAAGATGGCGACCAATATGGCGGCTATATAGAGAAGTTAACAATATCACAGTATAAAGGTTGTTCACGTGTCGATTTTAACTAATTTTGGGCCGCTGAACCCGAATATGACCATGAAAATCGGTCACGGCAATCCAGCAGCGTGTAATCCAAGATGGCGTCCAATATGGCGAAGAGAGAATCTTCAAGTATTTTTAAACAACATGTAACAGGCTTGTGACCGATCAAATTTAACTAATTTGGGGTCGCTGAACTCGAATATGACCATGAAAATCGGTCACGGTGACCCAGTAGCGTGTAATCCAAGATGGCGTCCAATATGGCGAAGAGAGAATCTTCAAGTATTTTTAAACAAGATGTAACAGGCTTGTGACCAATCAAATTTAACTAATTTGGGGTCGCTGAACCCGAATATGACCATGAAAATCGGTCACGGTGACCCAGTAGCGTGTAATCCAAGATGGCGTCCAATATGGCGAAGAGAGAATCTTCAAGTATTTTTAAACAACATGTAACAGGCTTGTCACGGTGACCCAGGAGCGTGTAATCCAAGATGACGTCGAATACTTGAAGATTCTCTCTTCGTCATATTGGACGCCATCTTGGATTACACGCTACTGGGTCGCCGTGACCGATTTTCATGGTCATATTTGGGTTCAGCGACCCCAAATAAGTTAAATTTGATTGGTCACAAGCCTGTTACATCTTGTTTAAAAATACTTGAAGATTCTCTCCCGCCATATTGGACGCCATTTTGGATTACACGCTCCTGGATCGCCGTGACCGATTTTCATGGTCATATTCGAGTTCAGCGACCCCAAATTAGTTAAATTTGATCGGTCACAAGCCTGTTACATGTTGTTTAAAAATACTTGAAGATTCTCTTTTCGCCATATTGGACGCCATCTTGGATTACACGCTACTGGGTCTCCGTGACCGATTTTCATGGTCATATTCGGGTTCAGCGACCCGAAATTAGTTAAAATCGACACGTCGACAACCTTCATACTGTGATATTGTTGACTTCTCTATATAGCCGCCATATTGGTCGCCATCTTGAATATCTCGCTTCCCTTATGGAATCGGGCTTCGTGACCGCGATATTCGGACTCAGCAGGGTCGATTTAGCCTAGATCCATCAAAACCTGGCCTGTTACACGATTTGCCGTTAGACATGCTATTTTTGGGTTTTTAGCCTTGACTAAAAAGGAAATAAAGTGAGAGTAGGAATAAGACTACTTTTCGGCCGGAAAAAAAGTCATAAAAAATTGTAACAGAAAGAGCAAACAGAAGATCAATGGAAAGTATTAAAAACGACAAACTGCACAAGAAACTGCAGCACGGTTACTTATCCACAGTAAGCACTATAATCCCTAGCAAAAACATCGTAAAGATAGTCTGATTTACATGTGATAGAGCAAAAATCGTTGATGTTAATGTGTTGCACACGATGAACCCATCAATAAAGAAAAATAAAAATTGTGCAATTTAGGTAAAATGTTTAGACAACGCTTTCCTGTACATCCAAACAAAGAAATATAGGTGTTCTGGTTGACATGATCGTGTATTTTTTTTCGTAATAAATCATAATAAGAAATTAATTAAACACACACACGCACAATTCTAGTTGCTCCCGGAAATCATTCCCATCAATGAACCGTAGATGTGAGGAAGGCATCTAAATATGGATTAAGAAGTATCGTTATTTGGGTATGCATACGAAACTAACTTTTATTTCTCAGTCTCCTCTACAAAACGAACAGTAGTGAACATTCTCAATAATTTCTCAGTGGTGGGTTTATTTAGGACTGTCTCCTTGGCAGAGTAAATCGTTCTCGTAGCTGAATTTGGTGTCTTGAAACAAAATCAAACCACTCGAACTTGAGATGTCGTCCTTTGACTTTTGAAAAGATTGAAGAGGCGCATCCGGGATATCTGACCTGTTTTCCATTATCCACCCATGGAATCGGACCTCTTCATTACCGGCACCATCGTCGTAAAAGACAGCAACTGCCTTAAAAAACTCCGGTGGCACGGCAACATCGTTACTATGTACTCCACCTTTCGCTGTCCGGGTGGTCCTTTCGGAGTAAAAGCAGGGCCATGTTCGCCATTGAGAATGTCTGGTCTTTGGCCCGCTGACTGCTGGGGTGGTTCCCAGCATTGGCGATGTTTCCTCGTTCCCAGTTTGTGTACCGGTAATCCCAGCTTGAAGAATGTAACAACGGATATACATATAGTCGTTCCTGGGCCGTTTTCTCCACAATGTCGACGAACAGCCCAATGCTCAGCAACACAGCTTCAACTGCCATCGAGCTGAGCGTTTTGCGCAAAGATTTGTATTCCATTTCGACAGCATGTCGTGGAATCCACCGTTTAGGCTTCGGCCTCGAGGAACTTGGGCGGGCGTTTGACCTGTGCGATGTGGCGTTACCGGTATCGGCGGCTGGTCTGCTGGACTGGGTGAGATCATCGACTCCTCCCAGATCTCAACGGATGGCGTTGTCGGCTGCGGTGACTGAGGCTCGTTCCCATTCAGTGGCAATTGGACTCTATCGGGCAATAATTATTCATTACGTCAGACGCCGAAAGCGTCGCTCCAGACTTGCCTCGGTTCAACGGATCTAAAAAGTGTGAAAATCCGGCATCGTAACCAATATAGTTGAGGTTTGGATTGGCAACGTTGGTGATTGGTACAGCCGGTGTCGTTTTGTGCGAATGCTTGTCCATTAGCTTGAACAGATGCCTCACGGACAAGTTAGCGGGCCCTTTTGCACCTGCTGGTGGTCGGTCTGTGGTCTTCAACGGTATATTTATGTTCGCTTGTGGATGTGTCTGATGTGCTAGCTTGGCTGGTGGGCACAAGATTGCCAGCCGATTCGGCCATGTTGGATGGCCCCGCTGCATCCTGCGGTCCTTGACTGCCAGCGTTCGTCTTGTGGGCTAGTTTGATCTGGGCGCGAGGATGGGTGAGTGGTGTTTTGTAGGCTGTTGAAAAACGCATCAATTTTGCCCCATATTTGTGTGGTGTGGTTGCGGAAGTAAAACTTACCGTTCCTCGTGATGTGGCCCTCATCGGACTGAATCGGCGACGGGGAGAACGCAACATTACGACCGCCTAGCCGGGGATGTGTGTCCGTCGACGACCGACGTAGAATGCACTTTTGTTGCTGAAAAATTGACAATATTAGGTTTTACTGCGTGACAGTCACATTTTTACTGACACGTGCAAAAAATGTAAACAGTGCAGCCAATCTGTCAAATTTGTAACCAAAAAAACCGAGCCAATCAGCAATTTAACGGTAATCTTGTATGCTCAAAAAACTAGCCACACGTGTGTGTGTGTGTGTGTGTGTGTGTGTGTGTGTGTGTGTGTGTGATTAAATAGTCCTTATTTTTAAAAATCCAACTCCAATTACAAACCAACCGCTTGATAATGCCAGCCTTCGCTTTTTTCGACGGCGGGGACAAAGGCGCTAAGCCGCTTTTGTTCAGGAGCAGGTTTGGTCTGTCCTGTGGGGTCGACGCTGGTGCAGGTGGGGGTGACGCTGCTGGAGAGATTGTACCACGTTCACAATCATCAATTTTATATCTTAACGGTGCACATCAATCAGAGCTTTTGCACCAAGATTTTTGTTACAGATATTTTAGTATTTTCGAAACTACGGAAATTGTCGATATAATTTTTTATTCATCCCCTAACGTACTCTCTACTAAGCGATTTACAACAAAATTTGTCTATTTTTACAAACAGATTGTTGCAGGATTGGGTCCGTAAGTTTGTCAATTTTGGAATAAGAAGACAACAACTCCCTTGGTTGCTGTGCACCCTTAAGCACTTTGGAATCATTAGCGCAAGTGAAAAGATATTGATGGCGACTTTCGTTAAGCAGTTAACCTCTGATCTTGCGTGTGGATGTGTGTGCCACCAAAATGATGAGAAATGGTCTCGCAAAATAGAAATTATGTTCAAAAGTGCATTCAAATTGATTTTTTTGGCCAGTAAATGGCATAAATTTGCGTGCTTTCTCGAGGCGGTGCTGTTGATGGTAAGTTTATAGCCTGAATAGTATTTTTGGAGCTTTAATCGAGCATCAAATTCTCCATATGACGAAGATAGGTGTTTGACTAGAAATGGTATATTTCCCCTACATTTCCTGAGCGATCTGTCATTGTTCCCTGAAGCATCAGGTTCAATATTTGAACGATGAACCCATCAATAAAGAAAAATAAAAATTGTGCAATTGGGTACTAAAGCCCTATGTCAATTTTTTTGTACAACGGTAAAAAACACGATTAAAAACCATTTCTGATCACTTTTTTTTCATTTTAATGCAAAAAAAAAAAAATTGACAAGACAACATTTTTTCGATGGATCAACTATAGTCCCCTTGGAACGAACTGTCAAGTAGGAGCTTTTCTGTCAAGAAGGACCGCGAGGTTAATTTTTCAAAATTGATTTAAAAATCCATTTTAAACTCTTTTTGGTCGTACAAAGGGTCATTGTACTCAGAAAAATAAGCTTTATCGCTTTAAACAATAATATCAGCAATCTAAGCATCATTTTAGGACCCAATTTAGGTAAAATGTTTAGACAACGCTTTCCTGTACATCCAAACAAAGAAATATTGGTGTTCTTGTTAACTTGATCGTGTATTTTCAGTCGTAGTTACAGAGCTCTACGGAATCAACCAAATCTCCATACGTTCTCTGAAAGTAGATCTAAGCATAGCTTCGCTAAGCTTAGATACAACAATGCGACCTTGAACAATAAACCTAAGTAAAAACATGTAAATAATTGAAAAACAAAAAAAAAACCTAAAACTTTTTGCAACAAACGGAAATATTCCCGTAAAATGGCAACATAGTGCGCATTAGCTAAGTCAGATAAATTCGTCGATTGTTTTGGTTTAGCCAGGACAAATCGAGCCAAACATTTCATTAGGGCACAAAACCAAAACGTAAACATTCGGGATTATTCCACTATTCCATTCATTAGTACACTCCCTACATGCCCTCCAAGAATCAGATTGATAACAAATAATTTACTATTGAAAAAATCAAAAACACAAAAGGGCCCATAACAATGTTCATTCCGAACCAGAAAAAAAGTTCAATTGTGCCCTTTTATTTTTCGTTAGTTTTTCGTAGTTGAGGAACTTTCTATGATATAAAGTGAATTTTTCATACATTCTTAACACTAATTCACTTCAAAACAATGTTCGGTTTACGTTTCACCAAGGATTTCTGCAGAAAAAAAACTTCGTCGAAACACAATATTTAATACGGTCCCGCGGATGCTGTTCAGTGCACTTTTGAATAATTTTTATGTTTCACATGCCTTATTCTCACCATTCGATCACAAATCATCACCAATTAACATAATGTTCGCTGAATTCCTCATTATTTCTAACTGAACAAAAGGTCCCATAAACATCATTCAAAACAACAATCCAGTGACAGCGCTTTAGTGCCCTTTTAGTTCTCTTCGAAATTGCATTTAGAAAGGGCCCATTATGAACAGCAGTTGGAAACCTAAAAGGGCCTAATAACGAGATTTTTTAAAATTATGAGTTTTATTGTGAAAATCAACATAAATTAAGAGGCAGTAAAGCAGAGTTGAGGATAATGATGTGTTTTATCGTATCATCAGTAAAAATACCATCAGTCAAGCTTATTTTTTAAATAGGAATTGAAACAAGTTGTCCATTTTTTGCAAGCGATTTTCTCGAATCGCGGTTTTTGCTTTTGTGCCCTAATGAAATGTTTGGCTCGAAATGTGACCGATTAGTTTGAGAGGCCCCAGCAGCCTCTTGAACTGACCGGTCATTACTGCCGTCATTTTGCATCCCTTCATCGTGGATACATCGACGAATTCATCCAATTCACCCACTTTTGTTCCGAGCTCAACTGTCAAATTTCGAGCGCGATTTGTTTTTTTTTTCAACACTCGCCCAACGTGAACGATTAAATGAGGTGTCGCAAGAAAAAGTGACACATCAAGGAGAACTTACTCATTTGTTGAACATTATTCGATTAACACAAAAATAAGTACACATTAAGGATCGTCTTAAATAAATATCTCGCTATCTGTTGGGGCCGAAATTAAATTGACTCCCTCAAGGACCCCATTCTGCACACGGCCCGAAGATTAATTCTCTCGCTCTCTAGACTGTGCACACGGCCCCACCCCCAAGAAGATCTCCCCAACTGCGCTATTGTTTGACTCAATCCCCATTGTTTGTGATAGATTCCCCTAGCTTATATAAACCCCGACCGAACCTTGTAAAAGTCTCTTTCTCCAATAAACGCCACATCTGGCAACTGATCGTGACCCCGCTCGACCTGATCAATATCCATCCGGAAGTAAGTATTTCCTATACAGTCCACTTGCCCTTCCTTCATTGGACTGGGCCCGAAGAGGTGTCTGGCGTAGACACTATCTTTTACAAAACGTTCCATCGAGAAATTAAAACATGGAGTTAAACTTTCTGTTAAGCAGCTGTGAAGTTTACCATGACAGTTGCGAAAGTTTAACTCCATGTTACCAGCTCACATCTCTCTTTTTAATGTTTCGACCGAGAAATAAAAAAAAAGAGATATTAAAGTTTTGCGGCGCGACTGTGTGTTTGCCTAAAATCCAGAGTTCGGAACACCACTCACACTCACAAATCGAGTAGGCTTCCTCACCTCACAGGAAACACTCTCGATCAGATCCCGTTTGACAGCTCAACGTGGTGGATGCGTTTTTCCACTGTTGTTGCTGCGCGAAAAGTGCTTGTGGATGGAGGTGGAAGATTCCTCCGACGACGATTTTCTTCCCGTTGTCGGAACGCGGAAGCGGAAGAAGGCAAGTGACGACGGAGCCGACGTCGTAAATGGCAACGAGGAACAGCTCCTCAACAACAACAAGTTCAGCCCGCTGGTGGAGAACAACAACGGAAGGTAACCCAGCCGGGAAAGGAAACGTCCCACCGGTTCCAGTGGCCAAGAATCGCCTCCTCTGGTGGTAAAGAATATGAGCTTCGGCAAGCTGAGGAGTGTAATGTTGTCGTGCACAACCAAGCCAAGTTACAAGCTGACTCCGTTTGGGATCAAATTGCTGTGTATCTCCGAGGAGCGTTTCGAAACCGCGCGGTCCCACTTGATTGCGAGAAATGAAGCGAGCGGCAACTCTGCGTCGTCATCAGGGGACTTCCACCGGCTTCACCTGAATTCGTCAAGAAAAAACTCAAGGAATCGCACAACCTGGATGCTGTGGAGGTGCATGCCATCAAGAGAAAAGCAGAGTTCATTTTTTTAAAGCATTTTTTTTTTCGTAATGAATCATAATGGGAAATTGTTTAAACAAACACACGCACAATTCTAGTTGCTTCCGGAAATCATTCCCATCAATGAGCTATTTTTGTTTAAACTCTTCAGTCTGTACTCTTTGATTCGCTTGCGCCACTCAAGCCACTTGCTCACGTCCGGATTGTCCGGGTTGCCTCTGTCCTCCAGCTGCTGGTAGTAAGCCTCGCGGAGAATCTTGAACGCCTGCAGGTTCCGGTAGGGCAGCTGCGTGACCGGATCGTAGTACCGGGCCGGAAGTCGAGTGATGGCACAAATCTGGCTGCGACGTTCCCGTTTCTGTGGCTTGGGGAAGAACGTACTGAACAGGGCGTCGTCCAGATCATTTTCAAACGTGATGAAGGTGCGCTCGCAGTGCCCTCTGACGGCCACTTTGGTCGATTTCCGATTGCCGCTCTTTTTGCTTTGCTTTTCCTTGCCGCTACTGGAAAATTAGCATAAGTTATTAATGAACAGACAAATAATTACAATAATAAACCTTTTATCCCTTGATTCATCCATTTCGTCAAGTTCCATTTTGGCCAACGAATCCACACTCGAACCTGCCTGCAATTCCTCCACTAATGGCATTGTTAACGACTGATACTTTATAATGGGACCAGTGAAAACCCGCTTCGTGGGCCGGGTCTTCTTTTTTTCGAGCTCCATTTTCCGGAATTTTTCTGTTACATAAATCCACAATCAACTGACTTTTCCCCACAATTATTAATCTTCTCATTGAAAAGTGCCGGCGACAAAATTGGGCGAAAAGTTCACCGCCCGGAGATCGCGAGTTGGCGCGAGCGAATGAACACCACGAAAAAAGATTCGGGGGTGCATTGGGGTTAAGTGATCATTTCGTCATTCGGTTTAATTAAAAAATAATTATTTTTTCGTAAATATCGCTACTTTGATGCGATGTAATTCATTTTTACAGTAAATTAGGCATTGTTACATCAAATTTAACCTTTCAAACGCACTAGAATGGCCAAATTTTAAAACATCAATGTTTGCCAATTTGACCGTTTTACCCCCAATTCCCCTTGTAGAACAAAAGAAAAGTTCATCCGCGGTCTGTCAGCAGCGCGCTGTTTTGTTTGCTAGATCAACATTTGGAAATGTCGAACGTTGAAGGAAATCGCTCAAAAAATGGAAATTAATCGATTTCAAATGTTATGGCCGCAAATGAAAGGTAAGGGTGGCTAATTTTTGATTCCGATCTGTAAAACTAGTTCTGGCGAGGGTTCTGGGCACTGCGGCAATCGATTTTACCGGCGGGTTGCTTCCGGTTGCATTTGATTTGAGGAGAAGGTTTTTCAATCCACCAGGGGCTTATTCGGGGGCAACAGTTTCGGTAATCCGGAACTCCCGGGAAGTTTCATATTTGCAGTGTTTAGCATGACAAACAAACTTAGACCAATCTTTCAAATGTGCGCTCTTTTTGAGGAGGGGGCGCAAACCGAAGAAGAGCGCAACTCGGGGGAGCATTATTTCGGGGTTTGAGCGCAAACCGAAGGAGCGTTATTGCAGGGTTTTGGCGGAAAATGAGATTTTCTTTTTCAATTTTATTTACAATTAAACGAAACATTTATATAAGGGGTCATCCACAAAACACTGATAATGGGCCATCCTCAAATCTGGGTGTCCAAGAACTCCCGGATGTCATGGCCTAGATAGCTACCTGATCAACGGAGGTCTATATGGGTGAATTAACCATCGGTATAGCTTCAGATAGCTTTAGTGAACCACGATGGATACCCTTCGCCATGTTGGATTATTATGGGTCCTCCAGGAACTCCCGGGAGTTATGACCTGATGATTTACCTGACTTCCGAGAGTTCCTGGGAAACCCATAACAATCAAGCATGGTGCAAAGTGTCTATCATGGTCCACTGAAGCTTCTTGAAGCGATACCGATGGTTGATATACCCATATAGTTTCGCGTTGATCAGGTAGATCATCAGGTCATCACTTCCTAGAATTCTTGGATGATCGATAACAACGTACCCCAGAGTATCTATCGTTGTTCACTGAAGCTACCTGAAGCCACACCGATGATCAATTCACCCATATAGACAATAGGGTCCTAAAGCCCTGAGTCAATTGTTATGTTCAACGGTAAAAAAAAAGATTAAAACCCATTTTTGATCATTTTTTTTTTCATTTAAATGCAAAAAATAGGACAGGACAACATTTTTTTGATGAATCAACTAAGGTCCACTTAGAACGAGCTTTGATTTTTTTTTTAAATTGATTTAAAATCGATTTTAAATCCTTCTCGGTCGTACAAAGTGTCATTGTACTCAGAAAAATAAGCTTTATCGTTGTGAACAATAATATCACAAATGTAAGCTTCACCTTTGGGCCCAATTGAAACATCACTAGCGTGCACGGGGTGGGGCAACATGGGGCAACTGCCCCACCATCCTCAGAAATTTGTTCTACATTTGGTCAGGGCGTTGTAGATAAAGTGCCTAATAGAAAGTGGGGACACGAGTAACTGAGAACCCAGCGATTTTCTGTCAAAAAATTGAGCACCTTCAAGATCTTACACATAAGGTGCTTACAATCTTTGCTTCGTCCATAGGATTTGTCAAAAAATGAACACCTTCCATTTAAATGCTTGGTAAAATTTGAGTGACCAGCTGTGAGTGGCATTGCATTTTGAGTGCCTTGTCCCCACTTTCTATTAGGCACTTTAGTTGTAGACACCGAGCCAGGGAAATACACCGGATAGAAATGAACCAAATCACTGGCGGCTAATAAACATATTTATTGCCGCCACCACTCGCGTGCCCGACCGCGTTACACTCTGGCCTAGAATAGAAGTCCAACCACCTCACCACTCATCTGTCGACGTCAACCATAGTTGATCCGTCAGCCAGTGTTGACCGGGGTTAGATTCCTACATTCCTCTCTTCCTTGAATATGATCGATACTTTACAATTGAAAATTCAACAGTGTAGCAAACTAAGTTGTCCTAATAACTGCCCTGATCTGAACGCACGAGTGGATTTATTTTTAATGTAGTATTTTTTTATAACAAAAGTATTACAATCTTATATCTTCTGTTGAGTCAACCGAGCCTTTATGTTAACAGTATAATCTCTTGTCACGTCCTTTGCACTTTAAACTAAGTCATTCCACTCAATGAAATTTTGTCATTTCAATCCTCTTTCTTAGCTTATCAATTCAATTGTTGCTCCGACACATTCATTTATCTAGAAATTGTAAATGTGTAATTCACTACAGTTAACCGCTTTCCTAACGATCCAGTACTACCCCCTCCTTTACTTAAAACAATTTAATTGAAAGTTAGTCGAATGCTGCCCATTTCCCTATTTTTCTACATCTCTAACAAATTCACTAAATTAATTAATTAGTCTAAAATCTTGTAAGCAGCAATTTTCCAGATAAATTATTTATTTATGAAGTTTTGAATACAATTAATATTGGATTTTATAAGACACTTGCTTTAGCCTCTGTTTAACAAAATTACTTGCATTTCCTTCCCTTTGTTTCGAGTCCGGCAAATATAAATGAACAAAGATAATCCTCAACTATCGTTTCACAATTCTATGACTTAAACATGGCATACCAAAACCAGTTGCTCAATGTGAGTTATTTCTCATTGATTGTCTTAGGGAGTTACCGATTATTAAACAATTTCACGGTGCAAAACAACCCTGTCACGAAATATTCTAGCAGAGCTGGTTCTGACAGAATCCTGCTAGGTCGTCGTGACTGGGAACCAGAGCCTCTGCACCAAGACTCCTGTTACACATACTGAAGTTTTTAATTAATTCCATAAAGTAGCAAAATCTCTTACAGCAACACTAAACTATTACTACAATCAAATTGTAGTGCAACTGGGTCCGTAAGCATGACAATTCTTGTATACGAAGACAACAATCCCCCTTGCAACTATCCTCCTTCCTATCTCACGGACATCCCTCAGCTCATCAGCAGTCTCCAGGTGAGCCGTCAGCCCACTCGGCTTCGGGCCGCACAAACTCCTTCCCGGTCGGCACCCCGCCTGCCTGGCTATCTTGCAACGAGCACGACCCACAGGATCCGGTCAACCTAGGGGACTCTCTGGATACCCGGTTTGCCGCTGAGCTGCAATAGTTAGTGGTTCATCCTTCTCCTCTGTGTTTTGTTCACGTGAATGTCGGCCATACGCAGTAAGATCTCTCCAAACGAAACTACGTGTGCTTGCAGATCTTTCTACTCCCGTGGCCTGTTGCTAATGAAACTCAGTAATAAAAAAAAGAAGATATTTTGTAGGTTTAATCACTGATTGCGTTATGGTATTTTAGACCAGGTTATGATTTGGCTTTACAACTTCTGCATTATTAAAACTCAATTTCTTGCCTCTTGTATTCGTTTCATGAGAGTTTCATGAGATTTGAGTTTGAGAATTCAAACCAAATAACCAAGTAACAAAACAAACCACCCCCTTTAACGACCCCCAGGTCTTTTGTGTTGTCTATTGCAAGTTTCTGCTCGAACCTAGGATTCTCACGGCTTCACTGAGGAGAGCACGCAACCATCTTTTTGCTTCTTCCACCCAAGAATTCGAACTGACGACCTTTGGATTGCAAGTCCAGTCGCCGACCAACGACTCTACCGGAGCAGGCTTGGTTTGGTGTGTTGTCTGTTCTTAAACTAGAGAGACGACTTCTACGCCTGGAATGACCTAACGGCCTAACAACAACTAAGGGCGGGACCGACGTTTGTTTTTTTTCCAAATGGATGGGCAGATGGGAAACGAACCCATGATCATCCGCTTACAAAGCGAATAGCATAACCATACGACCACGCATGTCCCAAACGAATTAAAGCATATTCTACAATATCCTGCTACTTTTCAATCGTTTCTTTGAACTATTTACTTGTGCAAAAATTGATCCCTAATGACACTATTGAAATTTCTTAGAAATATCCTTGTAGTTTGTAGTCCTTGAATTCCTAACTTTAACAGTAACTGTTACTTACGGAAATTTTACGACGAATTACAGATCTTACTATTTTAACTTTTTGATGATCCTATACAAGCCTGCAGCCCCTACCTCAGGCCTTACAGTGAATATTAACAAGACATCTCTATGCTAGGCAGAGCGAACATCTCCAAGCCACTTCTTCACCAGGCTTCCATGTAATCATCCACAAGCCATCTCTCCACCAGGCATGAGTGGACAATCACAAGCCTCTTCTCCTTCAGGCCTTACAGTAGATATTCACAAGCCATCTCTCCACCAGGCATGAGCGAACATCCACCAGCCTCCTCTTCACCAGGCTTCCATGTAATCATCCACAAGCCATCTCTCCACCAGGCATGAGTGGACAATCACAAGCCTCTTCTCCCTCAGGCCTTGCAGTAGATATTCACAAGCCATCTCTCCACCAGGCATGAGCGAACATCCACCAGCCTCCTCTTCTCCAGGCTTCCATGTAATCATCCACAAGTCTCTGAACGGCACTAAGCCAACCCCCGGCACTAAGCCAATTCTCGGCAATAAGCCAACCCCCGGCACTAAGCCAATTCTCGGCACTAAGCCAACCCCCGGCACTAAGCCAATTCTCGGCACTAAGCCAACCCCCGGCACTAAGCCAATTCTCGGCACTAAGCCATCCCACGGCACTAAGTCATCCCCGTCACTAGGTCAACTCTCGGCACTAAGCCATCCCCCGGCACTAAGCCAATATCCGGCACTAAGCCAATATCCGGCACTAAGCCAATATCCGGCACTAAGCCAATATCCGGCACTAAGCCAATATCCGGCACTAAACCATCCCCCGGCACTAAGCCAATATCCGGCACTAAGCCAATTCCTGGCAATAAGCCAACTCTAGGCACTAAGCCATCCCCGGCACATAACCTCAACGGCAAAATACTAACACACGCAAGTCATACAGTTAAGATCCACAAACCTTTCCTTTTACCGAATATTTATTAGAAATTAACTGCTAAACGTCAATAGAGCTTTATGACGTTTCGCGAACGCACATTTAATTGTGCTGGCCGGACTAGATTTAACTTCACTTTCTTTTCATGTACATACATACTCCTTAACCTGATAAAAAGTTATAAACTAACAGGATCTCGTCGCAAATAAACAATCAATTACAATAACAATTACACACAATACCTGCGCAATTAGAGTACTGCAGCGACCTCAAATTTAAATCATTAAATTTGTCCATTTTTCGATCCTCACCACAGTTCTGACCATGCGCGCTTACGCAAGCATAAATAATTTTACCCGTCGACTCGCGGTGCGCGACAAATAATTAAGCTTATGTACAGGTGTGGATCATGAGTCATCCTCACCTGAAAAGCCCTTTATTAAATTTCGCCAATTGTTAGGCAATCAAAAAAATGGTTAAGCTTTCAATTATGAATGTGCGATGTTTAATTCCACAGGGGAAATTGAGGGTGTGGCTTAACCAAATTCATTGGCATGTTTGTTCAATGGAGAATTCGACCTTCTCATTATTGACCAACATTTTTGAGAATGTTTTAGGAACATAATTTTGATATTCCAATACCATAATTTAAAGTTTCACGACAATGGTTCGAACCCATGACTTCCGATATTGAGGTGTACTCAACACACCATACGGAAAGTCATGAAGAATTGCAGAGGTCTGCATAATTTAATTCATGAGGTTCATCGATGCTTCTCATCGAAACGGACCACTTTTAGCAGAACAAAATTTAGTAGAGTTTTCGGGGACTGACTATAAAAAACCCAAAATTCTTGAGGAGGGCAGTTAGTTCCAGTCAGTTCCAGCCAGTTCAAGCCCAGTCCAGTTCCAGATCCTGAAGACGCCCCAGACCAGCCAGACCCGCCAGCAGCCACCAGTAGCAGAGGCCCCAGTCCAGCCGGACTTAGCGGTGGAGGCCGCAGTCCGTCGGGACTTAGCCGTTTGAGAAGTCCACCCGGGACTTAGCCGCCATGAAGAGTCCGTCGGGACTTAGCCGCAGTGAGGAGTCCACTCGGGACTTAGGAGTTCGGGGTCTGGCATGGCTCGGCGAAGAGGTCTGGAGGACAAGTCTGGCTTCAACGTAGAGAATTGGTTCGACGAAGGTCTTAATGAAATTAGCAACAAAAAGTTGAGTGATGTGATCGTGCGCGTAAAAGTTGAGAGTGTTACCGCAAAAATGTAATCTTTAAAAGTGTAATATACAGATAAGTGAAGTTTACTGATCTGTTTTGACTCTACAAGTAAATATCACAAAAATCCTGAAAGCCTAAACCGCTCGGGCCGTTCAGTACTCTATTGTCTTCCACATTTTTAACTGTAAATTACCGCAACTAAACATTAACTAAAACTTATATTAAAACTCAGCATCGTGTATCAGGTAAACAACACACTCCCGTTAACCCAATTTTGGGTAACCTTACCTAACCCAATTTTGGGTAACCTTATTATTGACAACTTGCATCTGAACCCCTTAACCGTGCATCATGGAAACAAACCTTCTTGAGTGTGCGCTCGTGCAGCACACATGCAAACACGTTCACTCCGTGGAAAACCAGACATTTCACAATCAAACAACAAACACACACACGCTCGGCCCTGCTCCCCTTACCTTCTCCTCCTCCTGCTCAATTAAAAAAAATGTTTCCTGCTTTTTGCGCTCCAAACATAAAATTGCGTTTACATACCAGAATATGTTTTCTTCTCGTCGCCAATGTAGACACCGAGCCAGGGAAATACACCGGATAGAAATGAACCAAATCACTGGCGGCTAATAAACATATTTATTGCCGCCACCACTCGCGTGCCCGACCGCGTTACACTCTGGCCTAGAATAGAAGTCCAACCACCTCACCACTCATCTGTCGACGTCAACCATAGTTGATCCGTCAGCCAGTGTTGCCAGTGTTGTTGAGATTCCTACAGGCGTGTCCACAAATGACGTATTTTTCAAAACTTCCATATTATTGCCCCACCTTCCTCAAAGAGCTGGGCACGCTAGTGTGAAACATACCAAACGAAATATTTGAAACCAAACCTGCACAACAACAAACAAACAGAAAAATGAGGCGCTAATTTGGATTCAACAAAGTATTTAATTCCTTTCGTTATTGCAAATCGACTTTTGATTGCATTTTCAGATTTGTATGAAACCTTGTCCATTGATGTTTTTTTATGACCAAAAAAGTTATTGTGCACTATTGCCTCATATTCTTCATACAAAATGGTGTCTGTCTATACACAAGTGCTGTGAATGTTTTCGCAAATCTGTATCTTGAGATAAGATTTTCTGAATACCAACCATTGGCAAAGTTTTAAGTTATGACCAGGATTGAATTAAAAACTTTTTTTAGTCTAAAAAAGATTATAGTTACAATGGATACAATACACCCACACCCAGAACTGGGCATCGGCATACGAGAGGATAAAGAGCACGATTCGGTAGTAAAATGCTACTGTATGCGGACGGAGAGGATAAATCCTGAAATTGCCGTGAGTACTTTACTCATGGGTTCATTTTCCAAAAAAGTTCATCTATAAAAAAAAAGTACCGGTACCGAGATTCGAACCCAAGACCTTCGGCTTATTGAACCGTGCCTTTGCCGTATAGGCCACCATGGTTCGGTGACTAAGTGGTGGTCATTTGTCCATATAAGCCACTCAATTGGATGAACTCGTCAATGAACGAATGAACTCGCGAGAGGTCTTTACTCACGCAAAATAGTACTTTCCTCACGTTTATTTTCGGGAGGACTTTCCCCTCGTTCTTTAACTTTGGGTGCATATAGACCCCCGTGGATTAGGTAGATCATCAGCATGGCTTTCTACCTAAGGTACTCGCGAGTGTGTAGTAGTGCGGTTGTCAAAATCGTTATCTCTGACCAGAGTCTCGGCCCGAAACTTCAAACACGAACAAAAGCAGCGAACCGAAGATTGGCAATGACGTTTTGGAATTTTGACAGTTTGGAACGCATGAATTACCCCATTATCGGTTTCCCGCATGGGTGATGTGGAAATTGTTGCACATGGCTGAAGTTTGCAATTTTGCAACTTATTTTAATTTATGCTAAATTTCAAAATTTAAACACGAATCTACAGCGAATCGATGTGAAAACTAAAGATACACTAAAGGCACAATGATTTGATGTGCAATCTTGATCAGAATCGCAATAAAATAGGTTTAAATTGAAAAATAATAATTAAACAAATTCTGGTTTACAATTTAACGAAATTTTGTCTGTTTTGTGAAACTTAATGTTATGGTTATAGAATTTTTCACAAAAAAGTAGATTTTTCGGTTCGTCCACAAACAATGTCATGTTTGTAAACAAACGACGCCATATTGCCAATGTTGTTCGGTAGCTCATATCAGGCCATCGCCGGGGCCCTGTCTCTGACTCTCTCACTCCACTGCCACTGACATTGTTTATGTTTTGCTTTTCCTGGCACGGTCCATTGTTCGTTTGTTATTGTTTTGGTTTTAGTGGCACGGAGTCATGCACTCACACTAATGCAAAGCAAGATCGTGAGTACCTATGATATACAGCCTTGGATCATCAGGTCATAACTCGCGGGAGTTCCTGGAGGACCCATAATAATCCAACATGGTTCTTAGAAGACTTATAACAATCCAACGTACCCCAGTGTCTCCATCGTTGTTCACTGAAGCTACACTCAAACCCCAATGGTTTGACACAAACTGTTGTCAGACGAACGGGGTCACTTTTTAGTTTGACACCCCTTTTACACGGAGTTCACGCACACTACCAAACGTGTGTTTTGATAGTGTGCGTGAGCGCCGTGTAAAAAGTGACAGTTCGTCACTTTTTAGTTTGACTTTGACCAACCAACGGGGTACAAACTAAAAAAGTGTCCAACGAAAAAGTGACCAACCATCGGGGTTTGAGTGTATACCGATGGTTAATTCACCCATAAAGACCTCCGTCGAGACCTCCGTTGATCAGGTAGCTTTCTAGGCCATGACATCCGGGAGTTCTTGGATACCCAGATTTGAGGATGGCCCATTATCAGTGTTTTGTGGATGACCCCTTATATAAATGTTTCGTTTAATTGTAAATAAAATTAAAAAAGAAAATCTCATTTTCCGCCAAAACCCTGCAATAACGCTCCTTCGGTTTGCGCTCAAACCCCGAAATAACGCTCCCCCGAGTTGCGCTCTTCTTCGGTTTGCGCCCCCTCCTCAAAAAGAGCGCACATTTGAAAGATTGGTCTAAGTTTGTTTGTCATGCTAAACACTGCAAATATGAAACTTACCGGAAGTTCCGGATTACCGAAACTGTTGCCCCCGAATAAGCCCCTGGTGGATTGAAAAACCTTCTCCTCAAATCAAATGCAACCGGAAGCAACCCGCCGGTAAAATCGATTGCCGCAGTGCCCAGAACCCTCGCCAGAACTAGTTTTACAGATCGGAATAAAAAATTAGCCACCCTTACCTTTCATTTGCGGCCATAACATTTGAAATCGATTAATTTCCATTTTTTGAGCGATTTCCTTCAACGTTCGACATTTCCAAATGTTGATCCAGCAAACAAAACAGCGCGCTGCTGACAGACCGCGGATGAACTTTTCTTTTGTTCTACAAGGGGAATTGGGGGTAAAACGGTCAAATTGGCAAACATTGATGTTTTAAAATTTGGCCATTCTAGTGCGTTTGAAAGGTTAAATTTGATGTAACAATGCCTAATTTACTGTAAAAATGAATTACATCGCATCAAAGTAGCGATATTTACGAAAAAATAATTATTTTTTAATTAAACCGAATGACGAAATGATCACTTAACCCCAATGCACCCCCGAATCTTTTTTCGTGGTGTTCATTCGCTCGCGCCAACTCGCGATCTCCGGGCGGTGAACTTTTCGCCCAATTTTGTCGCCGGCATCTTTCAATGAGAAGATTAATACAAACGATAAAAA